>NW_017670964.1:119871-123603 GCF_001879085.1 Nicotiana attenuata
AAAATAAAACAAAAATCAGTATGGAAAGAAAAATTCAACACTGGCAAATAAAAGAAAAATCCAAGAACAGGCAGAAGTATGAATCAGATTATCAAACTAAATTAAATCGAAAAAAAATACAAACCTAGGACAGATTAACAGAAAATAATTTTAACACAAAGAATTCAAATAACAAAAGAAGGAAAAGAAAAACTCACCTATGCACGGCTTGTACAAAGGCTGGATATCGATTCGAGTCTCGGAATAATGTTAAACGCTTGTTCTTCAAAAAGAACAAACGAAAACATTGTTTCGTGACTCGAATCCAACAACAGACTCAAGAAATTGGGGCAGCAATCGCACGATTTGAACTTCTAGGGTTCTGCCGCCCCTACAATCTAAAATTCGAGAGGTTTTGGCAACATTCGAAAGATTCTGGCTAGGGATTCGGGTAGAGGGAGGTCGGAAGAGTATATGGTGTAAATTTAGTTGGATTTGGGTGAGTTAATGTTTTGGTTCGGATTTTCGATCTAAAATTCGAAAAGACTGGCAATGAATTGAAGGAAATTGTTTTGGGGGTTGGAAAGAGGAGAGGAAGATGAGTCGATGGTGTATTTTTGGGGTTGATTGGAGCTTCGCCGCCGGCGGAGGCGATTTTCGGCTGGTGGCGGACGGCGGAGTAAGGCGGCGCTATGGTGGAGTGACGGCCGGCGTTACAGGGGGAGGGGTTGGTACGAGGATGATGGAGTTTGGTCTAGGGTTTGCTAAGGTTTTTTTGGACACTTTTATTTAAATTGAAGGATCGATCGTGGCCGTTGGATAATGGGGAAATGGAGGGCTAAGATCGAACGACGCCAAACGGCGTCGTTTCATTTAATGAGGGGGCAGGTCGGATTTTTGTGGATTGGGCTAGGATTTTGGTCCGGATTGTGAAGAATTTGGTTTGGGCTGGGGCAGAATTAAACAAAATTGGCCCAGAAAGGCTGGCCCTCTTCCTTTTCTCTTTATTTTCTTTTCAATTACTTCCTCTCTTTTATTTAATTTCAATTCATTTTCATTTCATTCATTTTTTTTTTTAATTTTTTGTTAAATACAAAATTAAAATGAAAAGACCTGATTTAACTCTAAAATTAAACTACTTAATTCTCTAAAATTAACTAAATCCTAAGCAAAAAATGCAAAAGAACTAATTTTGCTATTTTCTCTTATTTTTGCAATGTCAATTAACTAATAAACCTAAGAAAACTATAAAATTGGATCCTAAATGCAAATGTGCTATTTTTATATATTATATCAAGTAAAATGCACACAAAAATGCAAATAAACATAAAATCATGCAATTAGATTCTAAAAATCAAATAAAGAAAAATCCTAATTTTAAGAATTCTATAGGAGTAATTTAAGCGAGGCAAAAATCACGTGCTCACAGCTGCCAACTCGAGATCATGAACCGGGTAATTCTTCTCGTGGATCTTCAACTGCCTCGAAGCATAAGCAATGACCCTGCCATCCTGCATCAATACCGCACCAAGCCTAATATGGGAAGCATCACAATAAACTGTATAAGGTCCTGAGCCTGTGGGCAAAACCAATATCGGTGCCGTAGTCAGAGCTGTCTTGAGCTTCTGAAAGCGCGCCTCACACTCATCCGACCATCTAAACTAGGCACCTTTCCGGGTCAATCTGGTCATCGGGGCTGCAATAGATGAAAACCCCTGCACGAACCGACGATAGTAACCTGCTAACCCCAAGAAACTCCGAATCTCTGTAGTTGATGCTGGTCGAGGCCAGTTCTTGACTGCCTCAATCTTCTTCGGGTCCACCTGAATACCCTCTACTGATACAACATGACCCAGGAATGCAACCGAACTCAACCAGAACTCGCACTTCGAGAACTTCGCATACAACTGACTATCCTTCAGAGTCTGAAGAACCACTCTGAGGTGCTGCTCGTGCTCCTCCTGGCTGCGGGAGTACACCAAAATATCATCAATAAAGACTATCATGAACATGTCCAAATATGGCCTGAACACTCGGTTCATCAAATCCATGAAAGCTGCCGGGGCATTTTTCAATCGAATGACATCACCAAGAACTCATAATGCCCGTACCGAGTGCGGAATGCTGTCTTAGGGACATCGGATGCCCTAATCCTCAGCTGATGGTAGCCAGACCTCAAGTCTATCTTTGAAAACACCTTTGCACCCTGAAGCTGGTCCAACAAATCATCAATCCTCGGCAGTGGATACTTGTTCTTTATCGTCACTTTGTTCAATTGCCGGTAATCAATGCACATCCTCATCGATCCATCCTTTTTCTTCACAAATAACACCGGCGCACCCCAAGGAGAAACACCAGGCCTGATAAAACCCTTCTCTAGCAAATCTTGCAACTGGTTCTTTAACTCCTTCAACTATGGCGGGGCCATGCGATACCGCGGAATAGAAATGGGCTGTGTGCCTGGGGCCAGATCAATACAGAAATCAATATCCCTATCGGGCGGCATACCCGGCATGTCTGAAGGGAAAACCTCGGGGAACTCCCGAACAATAGGAACAGAATGAATAGAAGGAACCTCTGAGCTGGAATCGCGAACATAAGCCAGATAAGCTAGACACCCCTTCTCGACCATGCGTCGAGCCTTCATATATGAGATAACACTGCGGGTGGCATGACCTGGGGTCCCTCTCCACTCCAATCGGGGTAAATCTGGCAAAGCCAAGGTCACGGTCTTGGCGTGACAATCCAAGATAGCATGATACGGGGACAACAAATCCATCCCTAATATGACGTCGAAATCCACCATATCTAAGAGCAATAAATCAACACGGGTCTCAAGACTCTCAAATACTACCACACAGGAACGATGAACTCGGTCGACCACTATAGAATCCCTCACCGGTGTAGATACATAAATAGAAATACCCAAAGCATCACTAGGCATAGTCAGGTAGGGTGCAAAATAGGACGACACATATGAATACGTAGACCCAGGGTCAAATAGCATTGAAGCATCCCTATCACAGACCAGAATAGTACCTGTAATAACTGCATCTGAAGACTCAGCCTCTGGCCTGGCTGGAAGAGCATAACACCGGGGCTGGGCCCCACCTCCCCGAACCATATCTCTCGGACGATCGGCTGCTGGCTGGACTCTACCTCTGGCGGTCCGAGCTCCACCTCTATGATCTCTACCTCCACCTCTATGGCCTCTACCCCCGCCTCTAGCTGGCTGGGCGGCCTGTGGATCACCTGATTCCTGAATCATAGGACGAGGACCCTGCTGCTGAGAGCTGTCAGAAGCTCGAGGGCAATACCTGGCAATATGTCTCGTGTCGCCACACGTGTAACAAGCCCTCGTCTGCTGAGAATAACGGAGTGGTGGTGCGCTGATAGGTGCTGATGGTGAACTGAAAAGCTGCTGGTCAGAAGACTGCGACTGAGAGCCACGACCACCTGAAGTACCATGTGAGACCTGTAGGGCTGACTGAAAGGGTCTCGGGGAATGGCCTCTACCATAAGAACCCCCCACCTCCAGACGAGGTACCACTGAATCTACCTGCATGACGGGGTCTCTTGTCTGACCCATGACCACCTCCCCGTGCAAGAGCCATCTCAACTCTACGGGCCGCATTGGCCGCCTCCTGAAAAGAAATCTCACTACCAGCTCCCATAGGCATCTGGAGACGGATCGGTTGAATCAATCCATCAATAAACCTCTGCACCCTCTCTCTCTCTCGTCGGGTGGGTATA
>NW_017670964.1:125290-136533 GCF_001879085.1 Nicotiana attenuata
TATATACAAAGGCAACAGAAATAACAACAGAGAATATCAACTAAAAAGGGGAAGGGGGCATGCTCGGGGAAAAATACAGCGAATACAGATCAACGAATATAACGACGAGACTATCTCAATACCATAGCTCATATATAAGTGGTCGGCGCGCCACACGATCCCATTTCTTAATTCATAAGTGGACGGCGTGCCACACGATCTCATTTCATAATATATAAGTGGTCGGCGTGCCACACGATCCCATATTATAGAATATAAGTGGACGGCGTGCCACACGATCCCATATTATAGAATATAAGTGGACGGTGCGCCACACGATCCCATATCATAGTTCAAAATATCTAGCTTTGTAAAGAAGGCCCCATTAGGGGAATTCGACAACATAACACTTTAACCCGGCAAGGGTACAGCTAACAACCCAAGTATCCCGGCAAGGGAGAGTACATAATAATAGTCTACACGTCCCGGCAAGGGAATAATCACAACACATCCTCTTTTAAATCACTTCTTTCTCAACTATCACATTCTTGTTCGAGCCAACGCTCCAAAATATACCAATCACAATTCTTCCTCAACCGTTCACATTATATGAAATTTATCAATTAAACAAGGAAATTGTGTCACATCATTCGAATTAAAGCAATTAAGACTCACGGTCATGCTAGACTCCGGTGCATAGATAACCGTCACCATGCCTATACACCGTACTCCACATTTAGCAAGTAGCAAATAACATCCTAATCCTATTCCCTCAAGCCAAAGTTAGAACAAACACTTACCTCGGTCCAAGAACAGCAATCAACTCTCTAATACCGCCTTTCCTCTACAATCCAACTCCGAAACAATGATATCTAGGCATAATTAGTTCAATAATATCAATAAGGGCTCAAAACATAATCCCATAGCGTAAAAATGAAATTCCTATCATTCTTCCAAAAACACCAAAATTCGACACCGGTCCCACATGGTCCAAACACGAGGCTCGGACCAAAACCCAATCACCCATAACCCCACGAGTTCAAATATATAATTTATTTCAAGATTCGACCCCAAATTGAGGTTGAATCACCCAAAATCCCCAAAGCCCTAACTCTACCCAAAACCCCCATTTCTACTTTGAATTCATGATTTAGGGCTAGGAGATTAGTGATTAGTGGAAGGAATTAAGAGGGAAAGAAGTTAAGAACACTTACCTAAGAGGCTATGGAGAAAGAAGCTCTTCAAAATCGCCTATGGAGTGTTAGAGAGAGGAGCTCGTGTGAAGAAATGGCTAAATCTCGAGCTACTGATTCTTTTTTGAACTTAAAAATTCGATGGGCAAAATTGTCCTTCGCGTTCGAGGGAAAGGGGCCGCGTTCGCGAAGGGTAAACTGGACACTCCATCGCGAACGCGTGAAATAGAATGCGAACGTGTAGAAGAAAATGTTGGGGGGGTCCAGGGACTTTTATACGCGAACGCGTGAGGGGCCACGCGAACGCGTTGAGGAAGCTAGTAAAGCTACGCGTTCGCGTTAGTGAGGATGCGAACGCGAAGGAGGGGGAATTAGAACTACGCGATCGCGTGAAGTAGGACGCGAACGCGTAAGAAGGGAAGACCAAAATACTGCAAATGCGAGCCTGAGGCCGCGTTCACGAAGAACAAAATGCCTGTGTAAAAATGCAGCAGAATCTGATCCTTTCCTAAGTGTAAAAACAACCCGAACCACCTCCAATTCACTCCCGAGCCCTCGCGGCTCCTAACCAATCACACACACTAACTCAATAACATCCTACGAACTTACTCGAGCGATCAAATCGCCAAAATAATATCAAAAATCATTGAATCAAGCCTCAAGATCATCATTTTCATTTCAAACTTCATAACTTCAAATTTTAGATATTTAGGTCCGAAACACGTCAAATGACATCCGATTTCGACCAAACTTTATAGAAAGCACTTAACACATATTTAAGACTTGTACCGGGCGTCGGAACCAAAATACGAGCATGATACCATAGTCTTTTAGTCAATTTTCATTTCCATTTTCCTTAATAATTTCAGAAAAACAATTTCACAGAAAAATTCATTTCTCGGGTTCTCGACCTCGAAATTCGACTCCGGGCATACGCCCGAGTCTCATATTTTTCTACGGACCCTCCGGGACCGTCAAATCACGGGTCCGGGTCCATTTACCAAAAATGTTGACCAAAGTCAACTTTAATCATTTTAAAACCACATTTTGAAATTTTTCACAGAATTTAACATATAATCTTTCCGCCTACGCGCCCGGACTGCGCACGCAAATCGAAGCAAGTAGAAATGAGGTTTTCAAGGCCTCGAAAGCACGAAAAAGAGAGAAATCCGGTGATGACCCTTTGGGTCGTCACATTCTCCACCTGATTTCACAGCTTCACTGCTTTTTCTCAAAGGGTTTTACACTGCTTCTATACAGCATGATGGTTTGCTTTACGTGATTTCTTACTGCTCAGTTGTTATTTACCCTTACTACTCACTGAGTTGGAGTACTCACTTTACTCCCTGCACCTTGTGTGCAGATGCAGGTATGTATACACCCGGTAGCGCGTTTTGGCTGATCGGATGCAGTGTTGTCTGATTTAGCGAGGTGGCTGCCAGCGTTCGCAGCACCGCATTTCATCCTTTGCTTATCAGTCCTACTTTGTTTATTTCGGCCTTGTAGTTGTATTTATACTCTAATAGATGCTCGTGACTTGTGACACCCCGGTTTGGGCTGTGTTTGGGTTGTATTCCGCACTTAATAAGAAATCCTTGTTTAGACTGTAATTATATAATTATGCTAAAACTGTTTATTAATTTTTAACTATTCTAAAAAGGCGAAATGGGTTGGTTGACTGGCCTTGTCTTCGCGAGAGGCGCCATCACGACCAAATCAGGGTTTGGGTCGTGACATATCTCTAGTTGCATTATGATCCACGACCATTTTATCAGTGTTGTTTACCTTGACCAACTGTCCACTAGCTATCTCCCTAAGACTGTCTTCAATAACGGTCTCTGAGGTGATCTGTTTAGCATCCACTTTAGTAGCATTTGTCTTATTCCTGTTGTTTCCCTTTGACAAAATTGGTTTAAAATGCACAATACTTTTTTTCTTTGGCGAAAGGCAATCCTGGCAGTAGTGCCCATACGGTGGCAATCGGCAAGTCCTCCTTCGGTTTGAAGTCTTGCGTCCATTTTTGAAGCCACATCTGCAGTCGTCCAATCTCCACAACTCTCTTGAATCTCACCACATCAAAATCCTCATCGTTGGTAAAATCCAGAAAGACATTATAGTTGTCATAAACTCCAATCTTCACAGTTCTTTTAAGTGCAATTTTTTCTGAAATTTGTGACCTAATTTTGTCAATTTGAGGTCTAATTTTCAGAAACCTGCCTACAATCGTCATTCTTCCGCCATTATGCCATAGCAATCCTTAGCTTTAAAGATGACTGCCGGCATCCCGTTGTGGGTCGTCCTTCTTGCAATAACAGTTTCTTGCTCCTGGCGAGTCGGTGTTGCAACGGAGTTCTGAGCAGTGGATAACGTAGTAGCATATGAGGTCTTTCATAAAATTGTTCCTTGGATTTGATTCGCCCTAGCTGGAGCTTCATTTTGGTCTTTTCTACGCGCCAGAGGAGTGCCTCCCGGCGGTTTCATCGTAGTGGAACGTGGAAACTAGCAGCTAAAAAGGTGTATTAATCGTGAGGTTTTTTTTTGGGTATGCGCGTGAGGCGGTCTCTATAACTGATGGTTTGAAAATCAGAACAAAAAAAAAACAGTGTGGATAGTTGCCGTTTTTGTTAATTAAGGTTTCGTACTTCAAATCTAAATCATGTTAAAAAAAAATACTACGTAATAGTTTTACTATCTCAAAAAAAATATTTAAATTTATGTGTATATTCATTCTTTTAATGGGTCTTTATTAGACAAATTAATTTGAATATATTTTAATGTGTGTAAAAGTAAATTAAATAACTTTGAATATAATATTTTATTAACATTAAATGGGTATCAAAATCAGTTATGGTTTTATAACTTTGAAATTGACCAAAGATTGGTCTTGCATGTATAAACGTTTCCTTAATGTTAAATTTGATAACTTTTTTGAGAATAACAGTTGCATTTTAACGTTTCAATTTAATGCTTTTTAACGTTTCTTTCTCATATTGTCTTCTTTGGACGTTACCTATCAGATGGTCCATTTGTTTTTGGACTATATATATAGTTTTGTGTTCTCATCTTCTAAGGTAGTGAAAAAATAAGGTAAAACTTTTCTATTATCTTGCTGGGTTATCTTTGTTAAACTTTGTTATTTCTGCTCCTAGTTTATACTAGAAGAGTTTGTTGAATCCTGGGGGATACGCCTTATTTTTATCACGGTGTGGGCGAAATATCCTTAAGGACGGTCCTTGACACGCCTCAAACTACATCTTATTCTCTATAATCCATTATTTTTACAACAATCAAACTTTGTTATAAATAGAATTTTATTTATGGTGAATGTCTATATTTAGAGAGATTCTAGAGTTTATTACTTGGTGGCTAAGTCACCCTCTCCCTATAAATAGAGGGTTCTATTCCATTGTAAATTAACCCAAATCAATAAGAATTCTCTCTCCCTACTTTTCTCTGCAATACTATTATTCTTCTTCTTTTATTGTTTTATAACACGTTATCAGCACGAGACTCTAACCAATTGAGCAGAAGCTTTGGGATTGAGCATAATGATTGTCAATTGTTCCATGAACTTCCTTCATGATTAAATTCTGGATTTAAGGTAAGTGTTTTACTGTATTTTTCTCTTTTATTCTATAATTTAATCTTAAATACAAGCAAAGACAATAAACTTTGATTATAGCTCTAATAGAGTTTGTGAGAAATTATAACCACCCGAAGTGGTAAAATTTCTATGTCTTGTCATGATCAAAGTCATGTATGATCGTGAGCACAAGAAGTGAAAACTCGTCCCATTGAATTTGCTTCATTCTCATTCCCTTAAGAGAATGTGATAGCAATATGTAATAAGTCTGAAAGAAGACAAAATTATTACCATAAAGGTATCAATGGATGTGGACGTGGTAATAGACGAAATTATAGTCGTCATTATCGTGGTAATGAGAATAATAAGGATTCTCAAAATTAGCCTTCACTCTATGAAGTTAATATTTGTCATCGATTTGACATAAGATTTCGTAAAGCACATACAGATGACTATGGTCAATTCATGATGTGAATGTGACAACATCTGATTTATGAATACATATTCATTCTTGGAAGAATATGAACGTGCTAGTGGTAGTGAATATACCACACTCACCTCTAGAAGGAGGTTTGAGATGACATAAGAAAATAATTTCATTATTATGGCATAAATGATCATTGGTCACGTACTTATTGTACGCCAAAATATTTTGGCATTGTGATTATTAAAAGAAAACGGTAATGCAAGAAATAAATCTTGCATATAACTTTTACCATAACCATAATGGTATGACTTTCTCTTTAAAAGAGATATTCACCATATGGATGTTGATGAATATGGGGTACAATAAAATTAATTGAGAACTCTGCAAGAGCCAAATATACTATTTTGGAGAAACACAATTGATAACCAATAAGGTATTATGTTGTCGTAAGTCTCAAAGAAACTTATTCAGTTTCCAAAGTATACGCGAAAGCGGTTGATTATATTGAGACTATAAATAAAGAAAAGATTTAATATCTTCTATTACTACAACTTGTAGCGGGGTAATATATATGTGAAAAGCTATCCGCTTTATTCTCCAGTTTGTACTACACAAACAAAAGAGTGCCACAATAAAGAGAAGTTTATTGATATAAAAACCCATATCATAATAAACTTGGAGTTTATTGATAATTGCACACGTCATGGTGTAAATCTGAAGTTTATCAATATTGATAATTTATTCAGTTGGCATAATTGGTTTACCCATATCAATTTAAGTATGATGTGCAAAAATAGTAGAGAATTCACATGGGTAAATATTAAAGAACTAGAATGTTCTTTATGAATTTTCTTATATTGCTTGTTCTCATTAATTAATTGACCAACTAAAATTGGGATTGAATCACATAAATGCTGGAAATATCAAAGGTGAATATGGGCCCATTCATCTGCCATGTATACCACATAAGGTGCATCTATGAGATGGTTACATGTGCGATTATTATTAACCTGCAACATGGTGTTTGCGAGGTAACTTGCTCAATAATTTAATTTAGAGCATAATTTCCAGAATTTTAACTCAAGATAGTTCATCTTGATAAGTTGGTTTACATCACAGTTGGTTTAGCAAAATAATTTATTGAGTGCCTCCACTTAATAGCTAAACTATTGCTTATGAGAACAAAGTTATCTATATCAGTTTGATATAGGTTATATACGAAAGTATATTACATTCTCCCCTCACAAGTGGTTCAGGGCCAGGAACCAAATAATTCCATCTTATTATTATTGATGTGCGGTGTATATTTTGGTTAACACCATAACACACAAAGGTTGATTCTCAAAGTTGAGGTAATAAGTTAGTTTTTCTAACATGAGGGGGAGACATGATAAACAGTTGTGAAAAAGTTACGTGGAATGAATTATCATTTTTACATCTAGATCCTCGAATAAGATAATATGAACTTGAAGTTCATAAAAGGATAATTCATTTGCAATATATTGCAAAGCATGTCAGACGCATTTGCTGACCCAAAGAAAGTAATTATATTCTCAATGCAAATACTCCTATTAAGTCCTAGAAGGAAAAAGTCTGTGGTACGCTTAAGGCGTATAGACTAGTCGGTTTCAAATTAACTTCTTGATAAAGAAGATGAGCAAATGATCAAAATGATCATAATAAAGGAGGCAAGTGATCTAGAAGATCATATGACATAATGCTTCATAAAATCTCAGGAGAGGTTTAGGTACCTGAAATGAATGAAAAGATCTCTATGTTATGTCTTTATTAAAAATATTGAAACCGATACAAAATGTTCATCGACGACATCTATAATAACGCTAAATATATATGAGGATCTCAAGTGTGGAGAAACAATTCATCTAGAATTTGGTTTCATATGAAAGACATGTAGTTTTGGACCTGCAGTTCAAACACTAGAAAGTATAAAGTCAATGGTATGTGCAATCAATTTTCGATATCTTATATGTCTAGAATGACATGAAAACTTGATATGCATCTAATTAAAGTCTATTATATGGCTTGTATGACTTAACAATCCCTGAAGGATTTAAATTACTTAAAGCATGTAGAATTCATGGTCATGAAGTACTACATCCTTAGTACAATTTGTGCACAAATGTATCTTGCTATAACTACATGTATGATAATATGATAGCAAGAGTTTTCACCTCTATGTGAAGATATTGAACTGACGATTCCAATAAGATCATATGAAGACAATTCATCTCTATCAAGAATGGTGATTTCAAGGTGCAATATATTCATTCAAGTTAATACGGCTGATTTGTTCATCAAATCTCTACCAAAGATCTTCTGAAGATGGTGCACAAGATTGGAATGCAAATGCATAAGGATGTGAATTGATGCTCTCATCAGGGGGAGTTAATACGCACTGTACTCTTTTTTCCTTACAAGGTTTTGTCCAACTGGGTTTTCCTTGCAAGGTTTTTAACGAGGCAACCAAAAGGCGTATTGTTAGATAATATAATTATTAAAATTTTATAACTGGGTCCCAGATTAGCGACCAACTTTGGTCGCTTTTCTTGACAGACCAATTTTGGTCGCAAATTGTTGGTCGCTTTTTTCCGGATTTCTAGTAGTGGTATATAAGCAATTGCTCTTCTTCTAGCTCATAAAGAGTTGAGAAGAAGGCAAGCATCGCGCCGTCGTCGTCGCTCGATTGCTCGCTCGGCTCGGCTCGGCTTGGCTCGGCTTGGCTCGGCTCGTCTCGGCTTCGGCTTCGGCTTCAGATTCAAATTTGGTCAATCGATCGATTGACTAATTTTTGGACCAAATTTATTTGTTAATAGTAAAATATTAACAGAAATGTTATTAAAAATTTGTTTTAATAACAGAATATTAATATTAAAAATAAATATTAATATTAAATCCAATTCAGTTATCCAAATTTCAGTTTTCTGTTTTTGTAACAGAAAATTAACTACCCTTCAATTTTCCCTCTTTATTTTTCCTCTTTATTGTTGAGTAAATAGCCATTTATGTTTGGCATTTATGTTGTGGCCGTTTTGCATAAATAGCCATTCTGAAGAGTTGCACCTCTTCAGATTCCAGCACAACTTTGGCTATAAATACAAGGCTATTCTACTCAGAATTTCCATACAATTTTCTGAGTTTCTCCTCCTTCTTCTGCATACTTTTAACATCAAACAAAGCAACAGTAAGTGTGATTCGCTACCGAACTTTGTGTTCGCTGAAACACTGGGGTTTGAAGTACCACTACACCAGTGTATAATTCGTTCTATCTTGGGAGGAAATAATCCATAACCTTAGGTACTAGGAGGGGATTAAATTCCTTAAGGAAACACTGTGAATTCAGTGGGCTCGAATTGATTTCTATCTCTTTACATTTTTTATTTATATATTATTCTGCTTTATTTTTTCCGGAATTAGTTTACAAATACAGTTGACTAAAAAGCTTAAGGAATTTAATATATTTTCTGTATTTGTACTCACTGTTTGGAGAGTAAAACCTTTGTGGTTTTGTACTCTATTGGAGATTAAAATCTACGTGATTTTAACGTTTGTGTCATTCTTTTACAGAAATGACTAATGATAATGTGAACCAAGCTGTTCCAACGGTGACTGCCAATGCCTCAACGAGCCGAACAATACCGGCAACATTGGCACCGGCGGAGAAACCCAGAAAATTTTCCGGGATTGATTTAATGCGCTGGCAGAAAAAGATGTTCTTCTATTTGACTACTCTTGTAACGACCCGACCGGTCGTTTTGCCTTTTAGAACCCCGTTTCCCTAAATAAAGCCTCTCGTACCTGCTTTAACTAATTTACAACTTGCGGGGCCGATTGGTTCGGGGATTGGAAGGGTTTTGAGTAAATATATGCCCATTTGCTTCTTTAGGATTTCTTAAAAAGACCAAGTTTGACTTCGGTCAACATTTTGGGAAAACAGGCCTGGATTCGTGATTTGACAATTTTTGAGGGTCCGTGGGAAAATATGGGACCTGGGCGTGTGTCCAGAATCGAATTCCGAGGTCCCTAGCCCGAGTAATGAATTTTTATCTAAAATTGTTTAATTGAAGCTTTAAGGAATTAAAGAAACTAAGTAATCATTGATTCCCTAGGTATCGGGCTCGGATTTTGGTTCCGAAGCTTGATAAACGTCCGTAATGTCGTTTAAGACTTGCCCATATTTGGTGTCAATCCGAGTAGTTTAAGGGCGTTTTGACCCGTTAAAGGAGAGTTAAGAACTTGAAGATTCAATAGTTTGATTCATTTGGTTTTAGGGGGTGATTCCGAAATTTAGCGTTGTTTTGGGAGTTCCGAGGGTTCGAGTAGGTCCGCCTCGTGATTTCAGACTTGTCAGTATGTTCGGGCGGGGCTCGGGAGCCCCGAGCGTCAAACGAGCGAGGTTCGAGCGAAGAAAGAAAATTGGAAGAGAGCTGAAGTTTGCTGCTTCTATCATAACCGCATATGCGGTTCTTGGACCGCAGAAGCGGTACCACAGATGCGGTCAGCCACCGCAAAAGCAGAAAGGGCCAGGCCCAGGGGAAACCGCAAAAGCGGCCGAGAGACCGCAGAAGCGGTCCAGCTCCTTAGGCCCAAATCCGCAGAAGCGGCTCACAATCCGTAGAAGCGGACCCGCATAAGCGGGCACCTGGCTGCAGAAGCGGTCCAGGCTTCTTGGGCCATTTCCGCAAAAACGGGCCTTTTTCCGTAAAGGCGATTTCCGCAGAAGCGGTCACAGTGCCGCAGAAGCAGAAATCGCTGGGGGCAGAGAGTTCATTTAATCCGAACTCTAAGTCATTCATTCCATATACAACTCCACACTCGGGCGAATTTGGTGCTTCCAAAGAGAGGGTTTCAGCATAGCATTGTAAGGTAAGTAATCCCCATTCAACCTTAGTTTAAATACATGTATATTAGGTAGATTAAACACTAAAAATTAGGTAAAATCAAAGGGTTAGAGCTAGACCTAGGGTTTTAATAAACTAAGATTTAATCATGTAATTTGTTATGAAATGGGCTAGAATTTATATATTATTGATCCTTAGGTTGTAGAGAACAATTTCCTTCGAAAAATATCGAAATCCGGGCACGTGGGCCCGGGGTCGGAATTTAGGAAACTTGTGGGTTAGGTTGGGAAATTACGTAAATAGTTAGAATTCGGCTTTTAAGCCTTTATTGACTAGTTCTTACCCATTTTAACTAGTTTGCGATCGTTCGGCTTTGAATTAAGAGCTTGGGCTAGTTCTTGATATTGGGAGCGCGCTTTGGAACGAGGTGAGTCTCCTTTCTAACATTGTGAGAGGGAACTGTCCCCATAGGATTAATAATTGAGTAATTGTTGCTAAATGCGAGGGCTACGCACGCGCAAGGTGACGAGAGTCCGCGCGTAGCTACAACTATGTTAATGGTCCGGGTAGTTTAGGACCCACATCATGCTTATTTTACATGACTCTCTATCTTATCTTGTTACTATGAGCACCTAGGATATGCTAGAGATTTAAAAAGGGATTAAGGACGTACTTGTATAATTGTTGAAGTCTTGCTTGGCATTATGACTGTTGATGTGCCTTGTGTGTATACTTGATATTTCTACTTATTTGTGGATCGGGCCGATCGCCTCGGTATGAATAGGTGCATCTATAGGCGCGCCGTCGACCCTCGGCAAGTGCACAGTTTATTTCTGTTGGATCGGGCCGTCGCCTCGGCATATTTGCGCATGCTTATATAGCTTTGCCTGAGAGTGTTAAATATTAGTACTGTCTTTTTTTCATGACTCGAAAGGAATTGATAATTGTAACTGAAGTAATTGATTAATTGGAATCTTAGCGAGAATATGACTTATATGCCTTGTTGTAAACTGTTGCCTATTAAAGAGTTCTCATTGTTAAACTTACACTTATAATATTATCTGACCCTAGTGAGTATCAAGTCGACCTCTCGTCTCTAATTCTTCGAGATTAGACGGGATATTCACTGGGTACAAATTGTTTATGTACTCATGCTATGCTTCTGTACTTAAATGTATAGGGTCTGAGGTCAGGTGGATCCG
>NW_017670964.1:137714-156110 GCF_001879085.1 Nicotiana attenuata
GAGCACGAGCAGCATTTGAGAGTAGTGCTTCAGACCTTGCGAGAGCAGCAGCTGTATGCTAAGTTCTCCAAGTGTGAGTTTTGGCTCGAGTCAGTGGCATTCTTGGGGCATATTGTGTCCGGAGAGGGTATTAAGGTGGATCCCAAGAAGATTGAGGTAGTTCAGAGTTGGCCACCTCCCACTTCAGTGATCGAGATCAGGAGTTTTCTGGGATTAGCAGGTTATTACCGGCGATTCGTGTAGGGCTTTTCATCTATTACATCACCCTTGACGAGACTGACTCAGAAGGGTGCCCCATTCATTTGGTCCGATGATTGTGAGGAGAGCTTCCAGAAGCTCAAGACAGCTTTGACTACGACACCAGTTCTTGTATTGCCTTCCGGTACGGGGATGTATACGGTGTATTGCGATGCTTCACGTGTTGGTCCGGGATGTGTGTTGATGCAGGAGGGGAGAGTTATTGCATATGCCTCGCGTCAGC
This sequence comes from Nicotiana attenuata, assembly GCF_001879085.1. NCBI lineage: Eukaryota > Viridiplantae > Streptophyta > Magnoliopsida > Solanales > Solanaceae > Nicotiana > Nicotiana attenuata. The sequence goes on from NW_017670964.1 coordinate 138,196, forward strand.
TGAAGATTCATGAGAAAAATTACCCTGTGCACGATCTGGAGTTGGCAGCGATTGTTCATGCTCTTAAGATATGGAGGCACTATTTGTATGGGGTGCCTTGTGAGGTTTACACCGATCACCGCAACCTACAGCATTTGTTCAAGCAGAGGGATCTCAATTTGAGGCAGCGCAGGTGGCTTGAGTTGCTGAAGGATTATGACATCACCATTCTTTATCATCCGGGCAAGGCGAATGTGGTCGCGGATGCCCTGAGCAGGAAGGCGGAGAGCATGGGTAGCCTAGCATTCATTCCAGCAGAGGAGAGGCCACTAGCTTGGACATTCAGTCCTTGGCTAACAGACTTGTGAGGTTGGACATTTCAGAGCCCAGCCGAGTTCTAGCATGTGTGGTCGCCCAGTCTTCGTTATTGGGGGAGATCAAGGCCCGCGGCAGTATGATGATCCACATTTGGCAGTCCTCAGAGAGACGGTACTTCAGGGAGGTGCCAGGGAGGTTTTTATTGGCGAGGATGGTGTGCTGCGGCTCCAGGGCCGTCTATGTGTTCCTAATGTTGATGGTCTCAGGGAGCGGATTCTAGAAGAGGCCCACAGTTCGAGGTATCCTATTCACCCGGGAGTCACGAAGATGTATCGTGATTTGAGGCAGCACTACTGGTGGCGGGGGATGAAGAAGGACATAGTGAAGTATGTGACTAAGTGTTTGAATTGCCAGCAGGTCAAGTATGAACATCAGAGACCAGGCGGCCTACTTCAGCGGATGCCTATACTAGCGTGGAAGTGGGAGCGCATTACTATGGACTTCGTAGTTGGGTTACCGCGGACCTTGCGGAAGGTTGATTCAGTGTGGGTCATTGTGGATAGATTGACCAAGTCGGCCCATTTCATTCCAGTGGCGACTACTTATACAGCAGAGAGGTATGCTCAGATCTATATTCGGGAGATAGTCCGATTGCATGGTGTGCCGGTGTCCATCATATCAGACAGACGCCCTCAGTTCACTTCCCATTTCTGGAGAGCCGTGCAGAGTGAGTTGGGGACTCGTGCAGAGCTTAGCACAGCATTCCATCCTTAGACTGACGGACAGTCGGAGCAGACGGTGCAGATTTTGGAGGATATACTTAGAGCATGTGCGATTGATTTTGGAGGGCAGTGGGATCAGTTCTTGCCTCTAGCAGAGTTCGCATACAACAACAGCTATCAGTCTAGCATAGAGATGGCCCCGTACGAGGCTTTATATGGTAGACGTTGTCGTTCTCCTATCGGGTGGTTTGAGCCTCGTGAGGCTAAGATACTTGGCACAGATCTGGTACAGGATGCCTTGGATAAGGTAAAGTTGATCCAAGAGAGGCTTCGCACAGCTCAGTCCAGACAAAAGAGCTACGCGGATCAGAAGGCACGGGATGTATCATTTATGGTGGGCGAGAAGGTTCTCTTGAAAGTCTCGCCCATGAAGGGCATTATGAGATTCGGGAAGAAGGGCAAGTTGAGCCCAAGGTTTATTGGCCCCTTTGAAGTGTTGAGGAGAGTTGGGGAGGTTGCTTATGAGCTTGCCTTACCCCCTAGTTTATCAGGAGTTCACCCAGTCTTTCATGTTTCGATGCTTCGGAAGTATCATGCCGACCTATCCCACGTGTTGGACTTCAGCACCATTCAGCTAGATGAGAGCTTGGGCTATGAGGAGGAGCCAGTTGCTATTATTGATAGACAGGATCGCCAGCTGAGGTCCAAGAAGATTTCTGCGGTGAGAGTCCAGTGGAGGGGCCAACCGGTTGAGGAGGCGACCTGGGAGTCCGAGGAGGACATGCGGAGCATATATCCCCACTTATTCAGCAGTCCAAGTACTTTTCTATGTCCGGTCGAGGATGAACATTTGTTTAAGAGGTGGAGAATGTAACGACCCAACCGGTCATTTTGCCTTTTAGAACTCCGTTCCCTTAAATAAAGCCTCCCGTACCTGCTTTAACCAATTTACGACTTGCGGGGGCGATTGGCTCGGGAATTGGAAGGGTTTTGAATAAAAATATGCCCATTTGCTTCTTTAGGATTTCTTAAAAAGACCAAGTTTGACTTCGGTCAACATTTTGGGAAAACGGGCCCGGATTCGTGATTTGACAATTTCTGAGGGTCCGTGGGAAAATATGGGACCTGGGCGTGTTTCCGGAATCGAATTCTGAGCTCCCTAGCCCGAGTAATGAATTTTTATCTAAAATTTTTTAATTGAAGCATTAAGGAATTAAAGAAACTAAGTAATCATTGATTCCCTAGGTATCGGGCTCGGATTTTGGTTCCGAAGCTTGGTACAGGTCCGTAATGTCGTTTAAGACTTTCCCGTAAAATTTGGTGTCAATCTGAGTAGTTTAAGGGCGTTTTGACCCGTTAGGGGAGAGTTAAGAACTTGAAGATTCAATAGTTTGATTCATTTGGTTATAAGGGGTGATTCCGAGATTTAGAATTGTTTTGGGAGTTCCGAGGGTTCGAGTAGGTCCGCCTCGTGATTTCAGACTTGTCGGTATGTTCGGGCGGGGCTCGGGAGCCCCGAGCGTCAAACGAGCGAGGTTCGAGCGAAGAAAGAAAATTGGAAGAGAGCTGAAGTTTGCTGCTTCTGTCATAACCGCATCTGCGGTTCTTGGACCGCGGAAGCGGTACCGCAGATGTGGTCAGCCATCGCAAAAGCGGAAAGGGCCAGGCCCAGGGGAAACAGCAGAAGCGGCCTAGAGACCGCAGAAGCGGTCCCGCTTAAGCGGCCCCCAGACCGCAGAAGCGGTCCAACTCCTTAGGCCGAAATCCGCAGAAGCGGCTCGCAATCCGCAGAAGCGGACCCTCATAAGCGGGCACCTGACCGCAGAAGCGGTCCAGGCTTCTTGGGCCATTTCCGCAAAAGTGGGCCTTTTTCCGCAGAGGTGATTTTCGCAGAAGCGGTCACAGTGCCGTAGAAGCGGAAATCGCTGGGGGCAGAGAGTTCATTTAATCCGAACTCTAAGTCATTCATTCCATATACAAATCCACACTAGGGCAATTTAGGTGCTTCCAAAGAGAGGGTTTCAGCATAACATTGTAAGGTAAGTAATCCCCATTCATCCTTAGTTTAAATACATGTATATTAGGTAGATTAAACACTAAAAATTAGGTAAAATCAAAGGGTTAGAGCTAGACCTAGGGTTTTAATAAAACTAAGATTTAATCATTTAATTTGTTATGAAATGGGCTAGAATTTATATATTATTGATCCTTAGATTGTAGAGAACAATTTCCTTCGAAAAATATCGGAATCCGGGCACGTCGGCCCGGGGTCGAAATTTAGTAAACTTGTGGGAAAGGTTGGGAAATTACTTAAATAGTTAGAATTCGGCCTTTTAAGCCTTTATTGACTAGTTCTTACCCATTTTAACTAGTTTGCTATCGTTCGGTTTCGAATTAAGATCTTGGGCTTGTTCTTGATATTGGGAGCGCGCTTTGGAGCGAGGTGAGTATCATTTCTAACCTTGTGAGAGGGACTGTCCCCATAGGATAAATAATTGAATAATTATTGCTAAATGCGGGGGCTGCGCACGCGCTAGGTGACGAAAGTCCGCGCGTAGCTACTACTATGTTAATGGTCCGGGTAGTTTAGGACCCACATCATGCTTATTTTACATGACTCTCTATATTATCTTGTTACTATGAGCACCTAGGATATGCTAGAGATTTAAAAAGGGATTAAGGACGTACATGTATAATTGTTGAAGTCTTGCTTGGCATTATGACTGTTGATGTGCCTTGTGTGTATACTTGATATTTCTACTTATTTGTGGATCGGGCCGATCGCATCGGTATGAATAGATGCATCTATAGGCGCACCGTCGACCCTCGGCAAGTGCACAGTTTATTTCTGTTGGATTGGGCCGTCGCCTTGGCATATTTGCGCATGCTTATATAGCTTTGCCTGAGAGTGTTAAATATTAGAACTGTCTTTTTTTCATGACTCGAAAGGAATTGATAATTGTAACTGATGTAATTGATTAATCAGAATCTTAGCGAGAATATGACTTATATGCCTTGTTGTAAACTGTTGCCTATTAAAGAGTTCTCATTGTTAAACTTACACTTATAATATTATCTGACCCTAGTGAGTACCAAGTCGACCTCTCGTCTCTGCTTCTTCGAGATTAGGCGGGATACTCACTGGGTACATATTGTTTATGTACTCATGCTACGCTTCTGTACTTAAATGTACAGGGTCTGAGGCAGGTGGATCCGGTTGTTTCTCTAGTGCGCATTCGTGAGCAGACTTGGGACTTCTACGGTGAGCTGCTTTCCTTCCATGTCGATCCGCAGCTGAAGAAGTCTTTCTTTTGTATTGTTAAATTCTGTCTATTCTGATCTAGACAGTAGGGTAGTGTGGTATTCTTTTGGGTTGTATATTCTACTAGTTGCCCGTAGCTTGTGACACCAGGTTCTGGCACACACTTTGGTAGACGATTATTTTGGGGTTGTGTAACTATTTTATTATAGTATTTATCTCTCCTAGTTTTAAATTCCAAGCTGAGTGTTTATTCCACTTATTCTAATTAAGAACAATATGATTATTTTAGTAATATTTCCGCAATGGCTTGCCTGACAAGGGTGTCAGGCGCCCTCATGACCTATTGTGAAAATGGGTCGTGACAACTCTAAGTCTCCAGAAGTTCATCAAGGAAGATGTTACTGTGCTGTCCGATGAACCTCCAGAAGCTGAACGCTTTCTCGTGATTGAGGCGTGGAAGCATTCAGATTTTTTGTGCAAGAATTATATTCTAAGCGGGCCGGAGGATGCTTTGTATAACATCTACAGTGGCGTGGAAACGTCAAAAGAACTGTGGACTGCGCTTGAAAAGAAATACAAAACCGAAGATGCCGGGTTGAAGAAGTTCGTTGCTGCAAAGTTTTTGGACTACAAAATGGTAGATAGCAAGTCTGTTATTACCCAAGTCCAGGAATTACCCAAGTCTGTTATTCACGATCTCCTTGCTGAAGATATAAATCAAATTAATACTGATGTTGAAAGCAGTAACCTTAGTAAAAATTTTACTAACAGAAATTTCATTGAAGGTCTTGTCATCAATGAAGCATTCCAAGTAGCATATCTAAGGGATTCCTCGGTTCGGGCCGAAGAAGCAATGTCACTCGATCATTATCAAACATTCCGTTTTTACATTAATTAGTTAAATTAGAAAACAAAAGATTCAAGTTCGAATATTTCTCTTCTTTCTTATTTCAATGATATTATTATTTCAAAGATAAGAATATGAAGTCAAAATTAGATTTTTTTTTTGAAATAAAAATCAAAAAGATATAGTAACATTAGCAAGAAGAGAAACAAGTAATATTTCTACAATTTTAAATAAATACAAAATAAAAATAGAATACTCAATCATGAATAAATGCAAGCAACTAACCTCTCCTTCTTTTTCTATAATGTAAACAAAAAAGTCTATGTAAGTAAAATACTAGTAAATAAATAGAAAGAAAAAAAGAAAGGAGCAATAGCACCCTCTTGATAGAACAAGAAAATGATTATTGCTCCTTTCTTTTCAAAACCACCTATAGACTAGACTGGGATCTTATCCATTTGTAGATGGAGCTTCGATAGCAGCTAGGTCTAGAGGGAAGTTGTGAGCATTACGTTCATGCATAACTTCCATACCAAGGTTAGCATGGTTAATGATATCAGCCCAAGTATTAATTACACGACCTTGACTGTCGATGATTGATAAGTTGCCTCCTTTGTGGAAAGACTTCAAAAACTACTTGAAACACAAATGCAAGGAGATGTTCCTTGAAGATCTCATTGTTCGGTTGAGAATCGAAGAGGACAACAAAGCTGCTGAAAAGAGAGGCCGTGGAAACTCAACAATAATGAGAGCAAATATTGTTGAAGAGAACAAAAAAAGGAAGAAGGCTTCTGGACCGAAATTCAACCCAAGTAAGAAGCGGTTCAGTGGAAATTACTACAACTGTGGAAAAGCCGGACACAAATCTACAGAGTGTCGTGGTCCGAAGAAAGACAAGAAGAAGGGTCAAGCAAACATGGTTGAAAGCATGATGATGTTGATGACTTATGTGCCATGCTTTCCGAATGCAACTTGGTGGGCAATCCTAAAGATTGGTGGATTGATTCTGGAGCCACTCGCCATGTTTGTGCTGTTAGAGAAGCTTTTGCTACTTATGCTCCTTTTGGACCCGATGAGACGCTTTCTATGGGAAATGCTGCAAAGGCGAAGATTGAAGGATGTGGGAAGATATTTCTCAAAATGTCTTCCGGGAAAGTGGTGACTTTGAACAACGTCCTTCATGTTCCCGAGATTAGGAAAAATTTAGTCTCTGCTAGACTTCTTGTTAAGAATGGTTTTAAATGTGTTTTTGTTTCCGATAAGGTTGTAATAAGTAAGAACGTAATGTTTGTAGGAAAAGGTTATCTCACTGAGGGCATTTTCAAGCTGAAAGTAATGGTTGTTGAAAACAATAATAAAATTTCAACTTCGTCTTACTTACTTGAGTCAAATGAATTGTGGCATATACGTTTGGGTCATGTTAATTATAAAATCTTGCGGAAAATGATTAATTTGGAAGTATTGCCTAAATTTGAATGCGACAAATCAAAATGTAAAATATGTGTGGAATCTAAATATGTTAAACATCCTTATAAGTCAGTTGAAAAGAATTCAGATCCTTTAGACTTAATTCACACAGATATTTGCGATATAAAGTCAGTACCATCTTGCGGTGGAAAGAAGTATTTCATAACTTTTTATTGACGATAGTACTAGATATTGCTATGTTTACTTACTTAATAGTAAAGATGAAGCAATAGATGCATTCAAGCAATACAAAAATGAAGTTGAAACGCAACTTAACAAGAAAATCAAAATGATAAGAAGTGATAGGGGTGGTGAATATGAATCTCCTTTTGAACAAATATGTTTAGAATATGGAATTATTCATCAAACAACGGCCCCTTACACGCCCCAATCCAATGGGATTGCAGAAAGAAAGAATCGTTCATTAAAGGAGATAATGAACGCTTTATTGATAATTTCTGGTTTGCCACAGAACTTGTAGGGGGAAGCCGTTCTTACGGCTAGCCGAATACTAAATCGAGTACCCCATAAAAAAACACAATCCATTCCATATGAAAAATGGAAAGGAAGGAAGCCCAACTTGAATTATTTTAAAGTGTGAGGGTGTTTGGCAAAAGTGCAAGTTCCTAAACCCAAAAGGGTAAAAATAGGACCGAAAACCGTTGAGTGTGTTTTCATAGGATATGCGACTAATAGTAAAGCATATCGATTTCTGGTTCATAAATCAGAAAATCCCGAAATTCATAATAATATGGTTATAGAATCAGATAATGCTGAGTTCTTTGAAAATATATATCCGTATAAAATGGAATGTGAGTCGATTAGTGAAGGATCTAAACGACCTCGGGAAGAAACAAAAGAAAGTACACTTAACCAGGAGGATCCAAGACGTAGTAAACATCAAAGAGCGTCTACTTCATTTGGATCAGATTTTGTGACTTTCTTATTGGAAAATGAGCCTCAAACATTTAAAGAAGCTATGTCTTCTTCGGAATCATTATTTTGGAAAGAGGCAGTCAATAGTGAAATAGAATCCATACTGAACAACCATACATGGGAATTGGTTGATCTTTCTCCTGGAAATAAACCGTTGGGTTCTAAATGGATCTTTAAGAGGAAAATGAAAGATGATGGCACTATTGACAAATTTAAGGCAAGACTTGTGGTCAAAGAGTATAGACAATGAGAAGGTATTGACTATTTCGATACATACTCTCCAGTTACAAGAATTACGTCCATACGAACGTTAGTAGCGTTAGCTGCAGTTTATGATCTTGAAATTCATCAAATGGATGTTAAGACAGCCTTCTTAAATAGAGAGTTGGAGGAAGAAGTTTACACAGAACAACCTGAAGGGTTTGTGGTTCCAGGTAAAGAAAAGAAGGTATGTAGACTTGTTAAGTCCCTTTACGGACTAAAATAAGCACTCAAACAATTGCATGCGAAATTTGACCAAACAATATTGTCAAATAGTTTTAAAATAAATGAATGTGATAAATGTGTGTAGATTAAAAATGTTCCAAATCACATAGTCATTGTTTGCTTATATGTAGATGATATGCTGATAATGAGTAATGACATTGCCAACATAAATGCGACTAAGCGCATGCTAACTGGCAAGTTTGATATGAAAGACTTGGGAGTTGCTGATTTAATTCTGGAAATTAAGATCCATAAGACTTCTCAGGGTCTGGCATTGTCACAATCTCATTATATTAAGGCAGTACTTGAAAAATTCAAGCACTTAGGCTTTAAAGTTGCAAAGACTCCAATTGACGTGAATCTTGCATTAGCAAAGAACAAAGGCCAAAGCATATCACAATTGGATTATGCTCGTGTGTTGGGTTGCTTAATGTACATCATGAATTGTACACGACCAGATATAGCTTGTGCTATAAGTAAATTGAGTCGATATACGAGCAATCCAGGTCAATCTCATTGGATGGCCATGAAACGAGTTTTGGGGTATTTAGTACATACCCAGGACTTTGCTTTGCACTACAGTAAATATCCTCCGGTCATTGAGGGATACTGTGATGCAAATTGGATCACCGGATCAACTGATTCCAAGTCCACAAGTGGATATGTATTCACTATTGGTGGAGGAGCGGTATCTTAGAAGTCGTCCAAACAAACTTGTATAGCCCGCTCTACAATGGAAGCTAAATTCATAGCTTTAGATAAAATCGGTAAAAAAACTGAATGGCTCCGGAATTTCTCGGAAGATATTCCATTTTGGCCCAAACCGTTGGCACCAATATGCATACATTGCGATAGTCAAGCGACAATTGCAAGGGCTGGGAGCGTTATGTATAACGGTAAATCTCGTCATATACGACGAAGACATAAAACCGTTAGGCAATTACTCTCTAGAGGAATTATCACGATTGATTATGTAAAGTTAAGTGATAATGTGTCAGATCCACTTACAAAATGCCTAACTAGAGAGGTAGTTAAGAAATCATCAAGGAGAATGGGACTATGGCCGAGAAGAAGTCATAGTGGCGGTAACTCTACCTAGAAGACTGGAGATCCCAAGATCTAGGTTCAAGGAGATCAAACAAAGTCATTAATGACGGTTCAACAGTGTCAACTAAACTTTGGTCCATTCTCGTAATGAGACAATGTTCAGTACCAAGGATAAAGCATTAAGGCTTTTTAATAATTTCTAAATTTTATACGGAGTATATCAAATAGTGTATCAACGGGATGACACGTTTAGGAATCACCTATGTAAGTGTGAAGTGTTAGCCGCTTCAAGGAGAACTTTGAAGGCCAGTTCTCTACACACTTATGAAACTAGGCGGTGTTCATGGCTGAAACGAACACAACAATGAGAACCAAAGACGGTTAAGGGTTGGTTGTGTGACTTGTGGTTGTCTAGGTATCTAAAGTTCGACGGTTCAAAGATATCAAATCTACCGATTGATCGAGTATGTCCGACATAAGTTCACTACGGAAAGTTCAAAGGGAAACCTATTTATCCAGATGCAATTAATCCTTGCTTGCGAATCACAGTTTTTCATGCATGTTTCTATGATATAGCTATTCCCCATTCATGTGCGGGATTGTTGGGTTTTATGTAATTAATTATATTAAATAGTTAAAAGAGGGTGAATGGGAAATGGAAGGAAATGAAATTTTTGAGTGAAATTTTAAGTTTCCCCTCCTTGGCAAAGGGACATTGTCCCATATTGGAAGAGGAAAAGGTTTTTGATGGATATATAAGCAATTGCTCTTCTTCTAGCTCATAAAGAGTTGAGAAGAAGGCAAGCCTCACGTCGTCGTCGTCGCCGCTCGCTCGGCTCGGCTTCGGCTTCGGCTTCGGATTTGGATTTGGATTTGGTCAAATGATCGATCGATTGATTATTTTTTGGACCAAATTTATTTGTTAATAGTAAAAATATTAACAGAAATGTTATTAAATATTTTTTTAATAACAGACTATTAATATTAAAATAAATATTAATATTAAATCCAATTCAGTTATCCAAATTTCAATTTTCTGTTTTTGTAACAGAAAAAATTAACTACCCTTCAATTTTTCCTTTTTATTTTCCCTCTTTATTTTTGGGTAAATAGCCATTTATGTTATGGCATTTATGATGTGGCCGTTTTGCATAAACAACCATTCTGAAAGTTGCACCTCTTCAGATTCCGGCCCAACTTTGGCTATAAATACAAGGCTATTCTGCTCATAATTTCCATACGATTTTCTGAGTTTCTCCTCCTTTTTCTGCATACTTTTAACATCAAACAAAGCAACGGTAAGTGTGATTTGCTACCGAACTTTGTGTTCGCTGAAACACTAGGGTTTGAAGTACCACTACACCAGTGTGTAATTCGTTCTATCGTGGGAGGAAATAATCCATAACCTTGGGTACTAGGAGGGGATTAAATTCTTTAAGGAAACACTGTGAATTCAGTGGACTCGAATTGATTTCTATCTCTTTACGTTTTCTGTTTATATATTATTCCGCTTTGGTTTTTTCAAAATTAGTTTCAAATACAGTTGACTAAAAGGTATCACTACTAGGAACGGGGAACATGTTAGAACTCGAGCTTGGAAAAACTTGGGACGTTCATATGTTGATATCAACAAATAAAACTTTTACCATATTCCACCACTAATAGAACTATTCTCCAACAACCAATTGTTAACTCAAACAAACTGTGCACCCAAGAAAACAAGGTAAAAAGCAAGCCCCTCTCATTCTTTGTCTTTGCTTTTGAGCTTCTAAGGTTTAACGTTTCACTGTCATATGCATGTAACTTTAAGAGTTTCCTTCTTTCAACAGATAAAGGTTCTAATGACTGCTAACAGTTCCTTCTAGCTTGAAAAAAGAACAGATATTTGCTACGTCAAAAGAAAGAGAATGGAATATACATATTGGCGGAATTGTTTAACAAGCTTACATGTACATGTTTCAAAAAACTTTTTATCACTCAGACATCTTATGGAAAAATTTGCTATGTCCCTCATAAATCTTTTCTTTTTATACTCCTAATGTAAGAAGCTATATGTAATGAATAGAAACAAGGAAAAACAAATGCCTGCAACCTATTAAAGTCGCCCTTTTCTTTCTCTAGAAACGTAAATATAATCATAAGCAATATAGTTTTACACCTGAATCAAGAAAACAACTGCAAAGCCATGAGAAAAAACCTGTCATGGAATGTGGAAGACCACCAAATTTTCTTGGCAAATCTAGTCCTCCACTGGGTTCCCGTAAATTCACAATTTTTGTAATAGCTAAGTCTAGTCTTGAATAGGACATCAATCTCATTATGCCGCAGTCATCATTCAAACAACTAAACCAACAAAATAAAAATCATACAACGATTTTAAGTACAAAATAACAAAACTGTAAAGGATCTCAATTCTCAGCCACACAAAGGTATGTATCATTTTCCTTTCCTTATTGGGAGTGAATTAAGTAGATGAATATCTTATGAGAGAGATTCATTCTGCCTAGCCAAGCCATAGCTAGAAGGAGCCATAAGCAGATGAACTAATTTCATAAAATGGCCTTGTATCGCTTAGACAAACAGAGAGTTCTGAATGGGTTACCTGATACAATTGAACTCCTAAACGCTTTGAATCTTCAGTAATTATGTTCGCAAAAAGGGTGAAAACAAAACATGAAAAAACTTTAATAGACCACAATTGAAGAACGAGATCTAGAAAACCCTAGCTTCTGTTCGTCAACCCAAAATTAGAAGCAAACGATAATAGCTAAACTAAAAACCTATTTCGAATTAAATCAAAAATATTTTAAAGAGATCCTAAGCCACAAAATGAAGAATTTAACAAAATAAATAAGAACCACTTGAAGCTTCAATACAAAATAAACAAAAAAGAAAAATATGCATGTTGAAAGATGAGAAAGAACAAAACCTGAGAAATTGCAGCTTGAATAAAGAGATTTAAGGCTGAGAGAAAATTTAAGAGGGCGAGAGTCATTCTTTAGGAGATGAATTTGAGAGATGAAGGAGCCACGGTGGTTTAGGCCCTTTAGGGATTTCAGAGAGATGAGAGGAGTTTCAGTAAGAGTGTTTTTACGATTTTTTCATTTTTCTAGATGCATAATTTTCCTCATTTAAAGTATAGAGACCAGAATTTTATATACTTTTAGACCAGATTTTATTCCGTCGTTAAATAAAAAGATAAAATCGGCAAACAGCGACTAGAGAAAAATCTTGTCCCAACAAGTATACTTTTAGGCACCAGATTATAGACTCATCCCTAAAACATGGTCGCTAATAAGCGTTTTTGTTGTAGTGTCAAAAAATTACTGGAAAGAAAATACATATGGTTATATAGAGAAGCATTTCTTTTAACTCTTACAGAGTTGAGAAGAGAGCAAGCCTAGTATTCTTGCCGTCATCGCTCTTTCGGCTTCGGATTTGGTTAAATGATCTGATTGATAAATTTATTTTTCTTTCCTTTATTTATTTTTTCTTTTTGATAATTTTGTGCGATATTTTCATTTAAAATTCGCGATCATAACGGTATTTTTTCCAAAATGGTTAAACGAAAAATTGAATAGACATTTCCGAGGTTGGCTATAAATTCAAAGGTTTGGCCTTATTTTACTAACTGAAAATCTAAAAACACTCTCCCGTCTCTCTTTTGCATATTGCATAGTTTTCAAAAGCAAAATGCAAATGTCAGTGTGTGATTTTCTACCATTTGTTGAGTTCGTCGAAATTCTATAATTTTTATTGCTAATATTACATAATAATATTTCATTTTATCTTGGGAGAAATTAATCTAAAATATTGGACAATTGTGAGGAAATTATATTCCTCAAGAAAATAAAGTCTTCTAGTGGGTTAAGAACTTTTAATTTAATTCTTCTGCTTCTATTTATGTTTCTGATTTATTTTGCAGAATTTATTTTCGAACACAATCTACTATGACACTCCCTACTGTAGGAGTGTCCATCGAGAAACTAACTATTGTAGGATAGTGTAACGACCCGACCGGTCGTTTTGAGCTTTTGCACATTGATCGCCAGTTCTCGGCCATGACTTGCCCCGTGCAATGTGTTATGCCTGACGTAGATCGTTGATTTTGGTTTTCACGAAAATAGGTATGAATTTGAAAGAACAGGCTCAGTTGGAAGCTTTGAATTTGAAAGGTTTGACCAAGAGTTGACTTATTGGTATATGAGCTCGGATCGAAATTTTTATGATTTGGCGTGGGGTGATTTATGACTTAAGAGTGTGATCGAAATTGGTTTTGGAGGCCCGGTGTAGAATTATGCTTGAATTGGCGAAGTTAGTATTTTGGCGAAATCCGGTTGATAGGTGAGACTTTTGATCCGAGGGTCGGAATGGAATTCCGAGAGTTGCTGTAGCTTCGTTATGTGATTTGGGATGTGTGTGCAATATTTCAGGTCATTCGGAGGTGCTTTGGTTGGGTTTTTGATCAAATGTGTGTTTCGGAAGTTTTAGAAGAACTTAGGCTTGAATTCGATGTGAATTGATGATTTTGGTGTTGTTTGAGGTGTTTTCAGGATTGGAACAAGTTTGAATGATGTTTTAGGATGCATTGGTGCTTTTGGTTGAGGTCCCGGGGACCTCGGGGTGATTCCGGATGGATATCGGGATGTTTTGAACTTGGAAGAAAATGCAGAAAATGCAGCAGCAGGTGCAGGCCTATCTTGGCCTTCGCGTTCGCGAGCCTGGGGCCGCATTCGCGAAGTAGGAAGTTGGCGTCCCTGAGATTTGTGCTTCGCGTTCGCGTTTGGTCTCTCGCGTTCGCAGAAGGTTCGTTTGGTTGTGCTCCGCGTTCGCGTTTGAGGTGTCGCATTCGCGTAGGTTCAGGAAGTTAAAGCTTCGCGTTCGCGGGTCTTCAGACGCGTTCGCGAAGGGTAATTTTTGGCGAAGAGTTATTTGTGCATCGCGAACGCGGGAAGGCCCTCGTGTTCGCGTAGAAGGGGTCCCAGAAGCTGGGCAGAAGGTTTAAAAATATTTCATCCGCGAGCCTAAGTCATTTTTCCACCATTGTTGAACATTTTGAGAGCTCTTTGGGAGAAATTGAAGAGGGATTCGAAGAGGATTGATTGCAGGTAAGTTTTATGAACCAAAAACGTGATTTTATTGTGAAATTAACCTAGAAATTTATAGAAATTTAGCTAAAAATGGAAGAACTAGGGCTTGGGATTTTGAGATTTTGAATTGGGATTTGAAGGGCCATTTGAGGTCGGATTTGAGAGTTTTTGATATGTATGGACTCGTGGAAGGATAAGGAACCCATTGATGTAAAAAATTTTGAGTTTCGAGAAGTGGGCCCGAGGCTCGGATTTTTGCCAATTTCGAGATTTTTGATATTTTCGATTGTTTTCGCTTGGGCTTTGTTCCCTTAGCATATTGTGACGTATTCGTTCTGGTTTTGGTCAGATTCGACGCGCGAGGAGGCCGATTTGAGAGATAAGGGCATAGCGAGCTAGAGCTTTGGTCGGTTTGAGGTGAGTAATGATTGTAAATGATATCTTGAGGGTTTGAAACCCCGTATTTGCACATCGTAGTGCTATATTGAGGCGACTTGCACGCCGGATAGCGAGCGTGGGGTAGAGTACCATTTGGGATTGTGACTTGGTCCGTCCCGATTGATGAATTTATTGCGTATTTGACTGAAATTTACTTGTTATTATCATAATTTGGGCTAATTGTCATACTTGGGCTTCGTGCCAACTGTTTGATCCTTCGGGGATTGTTGTTGATATTTCCTCACTGTTTTGATTTTATACTTGAACTCAATCATGTATTTTCCACTATTTTTTAAGACTCAGCCAAGTTTATTTTGCTTTAACACTTGAAATGATATTTCCAATAGTATTTGGGCTGAGCATCATGATTTACAGTTGCCTTAGTGGCTTATGTGATTTTTGACCGAGTAAGGCCGAGGGCCTGTATTGTGAGGATACTTTTGGATCGGGCTGGACGCCGCAGCAGTGAGATACTGATTTGATTATAAGGCCGAGGGCCTGAGATATGTATGCCACGAGATGGCTTGATATTGTGCTTGGGCTGTAAGGGTCCCCTCCCGGAGTCTGCACACCCCCAGTGAGCGCCGTCGACGATAAATGGATCAGGCTGCACACCGCAGCGGTACTGGTACTGTTCTATGTGTTTACTTTATTTCATTTGTCTGCCATTATCTGTTGTCTGTGCTACTTCATGCAATACCTACCTGATTGCGTGGCATTATCTGAAAACCGAGTGTTTTGCCCGAGGGGAGAATTTTTGTGCTTATCTGCACTAATTGTTTTGCATTCATTTGCATAACTTTTAAAAAGTCATTTTCAAAAGAGGTTTGAACTAAGCTAAGATGTTTTCTAAAGATTTCACAACTTCACTGTTTTTTCTCAAAGGGTTTTATACTGCTTCTATACAGCATGATGATTTGCCTTACGTGATTTCTTACTACTCAGTTGTTATTTACCTTTATTACTCACTGAGTTGGAGTACTCACTTTACTCCCTGCACCTCGTGTGCAGATAGAAGTATTTATTCACCCGGTAGCGGGTTTTGGCTGATTGGAGGTAGAGCTATAGGAGTTTAGCGAGGTGACTGCCAGCGTTCGCAGCACCGCTTCTCTCTCTGTTGTTAATTATTCCTGTTCAGTGTATTTTTAGACCTTGTAGTTATATTTACACTCTTATAGATGCTCGTGACTTGTGACACCCCGATTAGAGCTGTGTTGGGTTGTACTTCCGCTAACTAATATTATTAAATCATATTTTGACTGCTTATTCAGGTTTAACTATATTTGAAAAGGCGATATGGGTTAGTTGGCTGGTCTTGTCTTCATGAGAGGCGCCATCACGACCAGAGCGGGGATTTGGGTCGTGATAAGTTGGTATTAGAGCCTAGGTTACATAGGTCTCACGAGCCATGAGCAGGTTTAGTAGAGTCTCGCGGATCGGTACGGAGACGTCTATATTTATCCTCGAGAGGCTGCAGAACCTTTAGGAAGACTTCGCATTCTTGAATTCTTATCGTGCGTCCTTGATTCAACTTGGAAAGTAACTTTTCAAAATTCCTTCCGCGCGTTCGCATGCGCGCATGAGCGCTCCGTATCAGATGTGCCTTGATGGCTTGTGATTCCCCGATCGAGGGGCGAGATGTGATTTCTGTGAGTTGATGTTGGGCCAGTCTGAAGGACTTGAGGCCGGATCTTTGCCTATGGCTTGAGCACCGAGGTGCTGACTGTGTGAGTAAGTGTTTTGAACTTATATGTTCGGTATTGTCCCTATTAGTGGAAGTGACGGCTGGATAGCCACGTGACGAGTATGTTAGTACTGCGAGATGTATTTACGTGACTTGTAAGTGACGACGAAGGTCTGCTGGATGATAAGAGAATTATTAGGTGTTTGAATTCCATCGTGATTCGAGGTATAGCCCCGAGTTTTGAGAGTGTGAAGGATATCTTTCATGTTTTCTGGTTTCAAGTGAAGTACAATCCATGTTGCGGTATGAGTTCAGACTCAGGAAGACTAAGTGACTACGGACAGTTTATGACGGTGGAAGGTATACAGAAATGTTATATTGAGGCGAAGCGGGTGGGTTATCTCCTGCGGAGTGTTCTGAAGTGGTGTGATCCCTATGTGTATGTTAGAAGATCTCATGTGTGATTGAAAAGTACGTGTTGAAATTTGAAATTTCGGGTCGCTTAAGAGAGTGGGCTTAACTGTTGCGGGGATGAATGCGAGATTTGTAGAAGATTTACAGTACTAGATGATATGTGTTTTCACAAACTTATAAATGATTTGAGTTTAATCTCACTATGGTATTGTGGCATCAATAGAGTAAAAAAGTCATGAGTTATTGAGTGTATCTTGATCTATGGCTTCGAGCCAAGTGGGGGAGTCGGCTGTGAGCAATTGATTGCACGGTTAGGTGCTATGTTGGTTCCAGTTTGGGGCGTGCGAGTGAATTAGCTATGGCTATAGTGAAGGAAAATTTTGACAAAGGTTATATTATGCTTTATAGGGTATGAGAATCAAGGGATGTCTAGAGTTGTTATTGGTAAAGAATGCTCGGTGCATAGAGCAGGAAGTTGCTTGGTTGTATTGGGATGGGGATTTCTTTCTGCGGTATCGGAGTGCCAATGAGGCACGGGTGGTTCTGTTCGTTAGGTCAGGTAAATTGCAGTTTGAATGAGGGTGAATGACTTGCGAGCATGGCTCTACTATGTTCAAGATTCTACAGAGAACAATCGGGTATTTTAAAGTTGTGTGTGTGGTTAGAAACTGTGTTTTCATTGGAAGAGGTCCAGATTTATGGTATTTCTATGTTAATTATGGGATTCTATGTACCAGTATCAGGAAAGTGAAGGTAACAGATTTAGATTCGCAGGAAGTTCTGCAGAGTAAAGTATTCTGGAGTGTGGTGTTTCGGGGAATATTTAAGGGAGTATTCAGCGATTTATGGGTTTCGGACAGTGTGGTTTTATGCTTGGGTCTCGTGTGGTAAGCCTGGGTTGAGGAATTATGGTGCTACAGCAAGGGGAAATATCAAGTCAAAGATAAATCAGAAGGAAATTTAGATAGATGGGGTAGCCTGATAGTAGACTGGATCGACATGGTAAGGATATGATTAATTCTTTGTGTGTGTTCGAGGTAATGAGTTCGTACAAGTATTTTGCAGCAATGCTCTTGGGTTTGACGGCTTGCTTAGCTTGGTCTAGTTAGAAGGATTCAGTCCTGGTAGTTTAGTTTGTGCAAATGGAATTGGGAGAGTTCTTGTTGGGTTTTACCGTGGTTTGGAGATGTATAATTTCTATGGGCGTGCGGAGCATGGGATGTAT
>NW_017670964.1:156302-170426 GCF_001879085.1 Nicotiana attenuata
ACGAGAGCAGGAATATATATGTATATTGATTCGATGGGGAATCCTAAGTCTCCGCAGATCACTAGTAAGCTCAAACAACGGACGGATCAACCTACCCCTCAACAACACAATTCGGGGCCAAGCCGACTCAAGCTGAAGCATCCACATTTGGCCTGCCAACGAACTCCTTGCCAAGGAAGCCTTAAGTTGCTCCTTCCACTACCATAACTCCTGCCAGAGCCATACGATACGGTGCCCAATCCAAATCAATACCGAAATCCACAACCTCGCCCGACGACATGCCCGGCCACAAGAAAACATTCCGAAAAGTCCCTCAACACCGGAACTGAATATAAGGAGCCTCAGCACTGACACTCATCACAAGAGCCCAAGTAAGAAAGACATCCTTCCCAGTCCGTTCATGGGTCTTTGAAATATACCCACTCTACTAGAATTATAATCCAACGCACCTCGCCACTCAACCCGTGCGCTTTTCTCGCATAGCCCATAGCGTAATAGTCCAGAATAGCCCAATACTGAGGACAACCAGTCTGAACTCGCAACATCACATCCAAAATCTAACATATCAGCAAAGAAAGATCCACTCGAGCCTCCAAATCCCGAAAGCGCTAAACGTGCCGATACACACGATCCACAACCACAACATAGCCGCACATGAGAACTCCCAGTCTCCAACTCTATATAGCACACGAATCATCGTACCTGAATCCCAATTTTGCCGTCGGAAAGCATACCACCTTAACTACCCCATCATCTCGCGATAAATACTCTAAAATTTCCCTGTGCCACCAAGCACCCGAATATCACCAGTCGATCTATAAACAAGAAATTGCCGCAATATTACCGAAGTGCCATTCAACTTAATCACATTACCCTTTTCTGAACATATACTATCGTCAAAATTCACTTCCAATTAGAAATATCATTCCCTAACTATCTAAGGCTACTCGCTGCTCAAGAGTTTTATGAACTCCCTTTCAGAACTGAACTGTAGGCCTAACACACACGAAGTCTTCGGTCCTCCACAACATACCCTATACCATACTCTCTGAGGATAACCTGAAAAACTTTATCTCCCTTTCGAGCCACAGACATCTACGCACTCAACTAGTCAAGAACTTTCCATTGGTACCATCTAGACAAGAGAGAATCACATACAGGGTGAATTGCTTGTACAGCTAGAGAGTGAGCTCGGACGTCAGGTCGGTAGTCTCCAGTGAGCAGGCTCCCGGGGGCTCGGGGTGATTCCGGATGGATATCGGGAAGTTTGAACTTGGAAGAAATGCAGAAATGCAGCAGCAGGTGCAGGCCTATTTGGCCTTCGCGTTCGCAAGCCTGGGGCCGCGTTCGCGAAGGAGGAAGTTGGGGTCCCTGAGATTTGTGCTTCGCATTCGCTTTTGGTCTCTCGCATTCGCAGAGATTAGTTTGGTTGTGCTCCGCGTTCGCGTTTCAGGTGTCGCGTTCGCGTAGGTTCAAGAGGTTAAAGCTTCGCGCTCGCGGGTCTTCAGACGCGTTCGCGAAGGGTAATTTAGGGCGAAGAGTTATTTGTGCATCGTGAAAGAGGGAAGGCCCTCGCGTTCGCGTAGAAGGGGTCCCAGAAGCTGGGCAGAAGGTTTAAAAATATTTCATCCGCGAGCCTAAGTCATTTTTCCACCATTGTTGAACATTTTGAGAGCTCTTTGGGAGAAATTGAAGAGGGATTCGAAGAGGATTGGAGGTAAGTTTTATGAACCAAAAACGTGATTTTATTATGAAATTAACCTAGAAATTTATAAATATTTAGCTAAAAATGGAAGAACTAGGGCTTGGGATTTTGAGATTTTGAATTGGGATTTGAAGGGCCATTTGAGGTCGGATTTGCGAGTTTTTGATATGTATGGACTCGTGGAAGGATAAGATACCCGTTGATGTGAAAATTTCTGAGTTTCGAGAAGTGGGCCTCGGGGCNTACGTGTTTCGGAAGTTTTAGAAGAACTTAGGCTTGAATTCGATGTGAATTGATGGTTTTGGTGTTGTTTGAGGTGTTTTGAGGATTGGAACAAGTTTGAATGATGTTTTAGGATGCGTTTGTGCTTTTGGTTGAGGTCCCGGGGGCCTCGGGGTGATTCCGGATGGATATCGGGAAGTTTTGAACTTGGAAGAAAATGCAGAAAATGCAGCAGCAGGTGCAGGCCTATTTTGGCCTTCGCGTTCGCAAGCCTGGGGCCGCGTTCGCGAAGGAGGAAGTTGGGGTCCCTGAGATTTGTGCTTCGCATTCGCTTTTGGTCTCTCGCATTCGCAGAAGATTAGTTTGGTTGTGCTCCGCGTTCGCGTTTCAGGTGTCGCGTTCGCGTAGGTTCAAGAGGTTAAAGCTTCGCGCTCGCGGGTCTTCAGACGCGTTCGCGAAGGGTAATTTAGGGCGAAGAGTTATTTGTGCATCGTGAAAGAGGGAAGGCCCTCGCGTTCGCGTAGAAGGGGTCCCAGAAGCTGGGCAGAAGGTTTAAAAATATTTCATCCGCGAGCCTAAGTCATTTTTCCACCATTGTTGAACATTTTGAGAGCTCTTTGGGAGAAATTGAAGAGGGATTCGAAGAGGATTGGAGGTAAGTTTTATGAACCAAAAACGTGATTTTATTATGAAATTAACCTAGAAATTTATAAATATTTAGCTAAAAATGGAAGAACTAGGGCTTGGGATTTTGAGATTTTGAATTGGGATTTGAAGGGCCATTTGAGGTCGGATTTGCGAGTTTTTGATATGTATGGACTCGTGGAAGGATAAGATACCCGTTGATGTGAAAATTTCTGAGTTTCGAGAAGTGGGCCTCGGGGCTCGGGTTTTGCTAAATTCGGGATTTTTTATATTTTTCGATTGTTTTCGCTTGGGCTTTGTTCCCTTAGCATATTGTGACGTATTCGTTCTGGTTTTGGTCAGATTCGACTCGCGAGGAGGCCGATTTGAGAGACAAGGGCATAGCGAGCTAGAGCTTTGGTCGGTTTGAGGTGAGTAATGATTGTAAATGATATCTTGAGGGTTTGAAACCCCGTATTTGCACATCGTAGTGCTATATTGAGGTGACTTGCACGCCGGATAGCGAGCGTGGGGTAGAGCACCGTTGGGGATTGTGACTTGGTCCGTCCCGATTGATGAATTTATTGCGTATTTGACTGAAATTTACTTGTTATCACCATAATTTGGGCTAATTGCCATACTTGGGCTTCGTGCCAGCTATTTGAACCCTTCGGGGATTGTTGTTGATATTTTCTCACTGTTTTGATTTTATACTTGAACTCAGTCATGTATTTTCCACTGTTTTAAAGACTCAGCCAAGTTTATTTAGCTTTAACACTTGAAATGATATTTCCAATAGTATTTGGGCTGAGCATCATGTCTTACTGTTGCCCTAGTGGCTTATGTGATTTTTGACCGAGTAAGGCTGAGGGTCTGTATTGTGAGGATACTTTTGGATCGGGTTGCATGCCGCAGCAGTGAGATACTGATTTGATTATGAGGACGAGGGCCTGATATATGTACGCCACGAGATGGCTTGATATTGCGCTTGGGCTGTAAGGGGCCCCTCCCGGAGTCTGCACACCCCCAGTGAGCGCCGTCGACGATAAATGGATCGGGCTGCACGCCGCAGTGATATATGGATCGGGCTGCACGCCGCAGTGGTACTGGTACTGTTCTATGTGTTTACTTTATTTCATTTGTCTGCCATTATCTGTTGTCTGTGGTACTTCATGCAATACCTACCTGATTGCCTGGCATTATCTGAAAACTGAGTGTTGTGCCCGAGAGGCGAATTTCTGTGCTTATCTGCACTAATTGTTTTGCATTCATTTGCATAACTATTGAAAAAGTCATTTTCAAAAGAGGTTTGAACTAAGCTAAGATGTTTTCTAAAGATTTCACAACTTCACTGCTTTTTCTCAAAGGGTTTTATACTGCTTCTATACAACATGATGATTTGCCTTACGTGATTTCTTACTGCTCAGTTGTTATTTACCTTTATTACTCACTGAGTTGGAGTACTTACTTTACTCCCTGCACCTCATGTGCGGATACAGGTATTTATTCACCCGGTAGCGGGTTTTGGCTGATTGGAGGTAGAGCTATAGGAGTTTAGCGAGGTGACTGCCAGCGTTCGCAGCACTGCTTCTCTCTCTGTTGTTCATTATTCCTTTTCAGTGTATTTTTAGACCTTGTAGTTGTATTTACACTCTTATAGATGCTCGTGACTTGTGACACCTCGATTAGGGCTGTGTTGGGTTGTACTTTCACTAATTAATATTATTAAATCATATTTTGACTGCTTATTCAGGTTTAACTATTTTTGAAAAGGCGATATGGGTTAGTTGGCTGGCCTTGTCTTCATGAGAGGCGCCATCACAAACAGAGCGGGGATTTGGGTCGTGAGTGATAGTAGTTGGATCTTTTTTTAAATGGCGGCTACTTATACCAACCCATAAAGAAAATATTCTTCAGTGTCAGCACACTACGTCGAAGTCGTACAACACTATGGTGAAACGGCTAAGCCGATCAAACAATGATCAGATGGCCATTATGTACGTATGGAATTCGTTTGACTTGTATTGCTATAAATTAAATTTGAAAGGGTTGATGAACATTGTAAAGTTAAGGTATGTGAGGCTAACTCTCTTTGTTTGCGAATGTTAATGATTCTCCCTACACTATGTTTTTTTTGCAACCTTACTAATTGCTTTAGAAATATAATTAAGCTTAGTTCCTTGAATAGTTGCAGAACTTCTATCCTCTAGCTTCGTAATTCGTTCATCACTTTCATTTAGAACGTTGTGAGCTCAGTGCGTAATCAATATAGATTTGTGTTTGATTCCCATGAGTCTGTTGAAGCTTTAGTTCTCATAATCAATTTATGAATACATGTCTCATCAATCTAGTTCTATCCAACATTCCAATATCATATAACTCGGTATGCATAATGCATCTTTGGTCCTGAGGCCGCAGTTTATGTTTTATGCATTTTTGGGTCTAAGGCATGAGCTTGTTGTAGCGACCAGAACGGTCTTTTTGAGCATTTGTACTTCGCTCGGTAATTTGGGGGCACGAGTAGCTCCATATAATGTATTAGGACTTGTGTGAAAAATTTAAGTTCATTCCGAGTTGATTTGATATGTTTCAGCGCGACTTTTTGGAAGTCGAAAGTTCGAAAGTTCATTAGTTTGATTTGAGCTATGCTTCATCGTTTCGATGTTGTTATGCGTGATTTGAGGCCTCCAGTAAGTCCGTTTTATGTTATAGGACTTGTTGGTATGTTCATACGGGGACCCGAGGGGCTCAGGTGAGTTTTGGATAGAATTGGATGGTGTTGCACTCGTTTTTCTTATGTTTCGACGTCGTTTCTTCAAGCATAAATGGTACCACATTGAGCATATGAGCCCCGATTTCTATTTTGGTTGAAGCATTTGATCCATATCATAATTATGGATCCGTGGAAAAAAGAATCGTCAAATTTGGACATCGTATGAGGATGTTATGGTCATTTTACTAAGAATTGGGATGCCAGGTTTTTCAGATAATTACGAAATTGCCACTGATTTCGTATTTAAAAATCTACACTATTTCCAAATATTGAAACCAACATATCTCCTTTCTTATAAGGTCAAATGGAGTGATTCAAAAGCCTATCTTGACTGAAATTTCACAAAGAACCCATTGGAGGCATCAAAAGCAAGTTTCGGAATCATTTGACATGCAAAACTAGACAGAACAGCTGGATAAAAGTACTTAATATCGAAGGTTTGTTCATTTGGTCATATTTTGAGTTGGGGGGCTCAAATTTGGACAATTTTTGGAGGCGATTTTCATCATATGGATTGGGGTAAGTGTTCTATACTCGATTTTGGTTATATTTCATGAATCAATCTTCGTTTTTGGCATTTGCTTGATGATTTCAAAATAAAATTTGGGGGTTTTGTCTAAAATTTCATAAAGTGAATTTTTGAGTTTTAAACATCGATTCGGAGTCGAATTTGAGTGAAACTAGTATGGCTGTGCTCGTAATTGAATGGATTGTCGGATTTTGTGAGTTTTGTCGGGTTCCGAGGCGCTGTCCCGGATTGGGCTTTTTGGCCGATTTTGGACTTTTGATTAAAGATTCGACCTTTTTCGATTGAGATTGGTTCCTTTAGCATTGTTTGATGTATTTGAGTTGTTTTTGGTTAGTTTCAAGCCGTTCGGAGGTCGGAATGCGTAGGATGGCATTTTTGGAGCATCGCTTGGCTTGCTCGGTATTGGAATTGGCTTGTTTGAAGTAAGTAACTCTTCTAAACCCAGTGCTGGGGGTGTGAAACCCCGAATTGTATGCTATGTGATTGATGATGAGGTGACATACATGCTAGGTGATGGGCGCGTGATGATGTCGAAATCCACTACTAAAAAGCAAATGGACACGGTCGCATGCAATATAATTTATCTGACTATAAGTCAGGGTCGAATCCCACAGAGAACAATATGTAGGGGATTAGAAATGTAAGAGAATTATCACTTGTTATCAACGCCAAACACTTAGAATTGATTTGAGAAAATATTTATACCTAAATACAAAAATGTAAACTAACCTAGAAAGCAAGTAAAATGATCAATGGATACAAGTATGGATGCATTTGGAATTACACTCAAGTAACGATCCAATGTATTTTACGATTTTACAAATATGAGCGAGTTTATGTTAATTATCCTCGGGCAATAGTTCTATATTAGCTTCTTTCGAAGGCTAACAAGACTTCTTAATTGAATTATTCCTAAAACAATTAAGAGATTATGCACACTCGATTATAGCTACAAGTAGTTCAATCCTATCCCTAGGTAGAATCTATAAAATGAGGTTAAAGCCTCAAGTTCTTGTTATTCAATCTTTTTCAACCTCAAATAATCTTTTCCAAAATTAATTCGAAGTTAATGGGCGAGTCCTAGGGTTAGCTAATCCCTTTGGAAACATTAAAAAACAAGAATAATTAAAGAAACAACAACTCACTTCATAATAAATAAAAATCGTTCAATACATAAGCACAACAAGGTATTTAATCCACACTTTAAACATGAATATTTCCATAAACAAGATTCAAGTGTTGGAATAAATATTACACACTTAGATATACAATACAAAGCAAGAAAATGAAGAAATGAACATAAATGGGTAAGAAATTCTCAACCAAAATCTTCAAATCTTCAAGACCCAAGTGTGTGTGCAAGAACCCTAGCTCCAAAACTTGTGTTCTTCTCTCAAAATAGGTCAATGACTGCTCAAAGATGTCCAAAGGTGCTTTACAAATGAGCTGGTTTGTGTATTAAATGGTTTGGGGTCAAAATCGTGAAATTCCAGAACTGCCCAGTTTTTCCGCCCAGTTTCTTCTTCGCGTTCGCGAAGGTTTGTTTCCTTCAGCTTCGCGTTCGCGATTGTCCCTTTGCGTTCGGGAAGTGTTGAGTTCTGCTGCTTCGCGTTCGCGATATATACTTCGCGTTCGCGAAGGTCTGGCTTTCTGCTTCTTCGCGTTCGCGTTAGACCTTTGTGTTCGCGAAGGGTAAATCGCTGGGCAGATTTTCATTGTCCATTTTAGCTCCTTTTTGACTCGTTTTCACTTGGTTTCTTCACCATAACTTCTAAATTACATAGAACCTGTAAAATAGAAGTAAAAGACGAGATAAGTTGGTAAAATACCCACTTATCAAACCCCCAAACTTAAACTATTGCTTGTCGTTGAGCAATTCAACAACTAAGGACATCCTTCAATAAAATCATCAATTAAGCTCAATGACATAACAAGTAAAAAAGGTTCAAATTAAACACAATCTAGTGACTTAGGTTGGTACCAACAATTATTCCAAAGCATATGAATCGCTAACAAATTTTCACAAATTTCATTTCAATTCAGGTGCTCAAACACCACATTAATCAAAGTAGCAACCAAGTCATGACACTAAATTTGCCTCATTATCACTAACAATTTTCTTTTGTTCATTCCTCCCAATTGGAGATTGGATTAAGTTCACAACTCAAAATTTCATGTGCTCTAGGATTTCGCCTTGAAGCACATTCCGGCAAGTTCTAGACTACAAATAATGCAAATGAACTCATAACAAATCTCATCAGACATGGCACATGCAAACTCGAGTGACATATAAATGCAAAATCCAATTAAAACTAATGAACCTGAAGAAAATCACATATAGCCTAAAAGGCTATTTAATGAATCAAAGAGCCAAAAATAGAACCTAAAAGTCACAACAAGGATTATTATTTCAACTATTTTTCATTTTAAAGATCAAAACTTCATATTCCAAAGTTTAAATTATGTTGGTACCAAACAAGCCGCACGTTGGTTTATGGACACAAGATCACACCCAAAAACCCATTTATTCACTACTAGCTACTAAACTAACTAAAAGAAAAAAAAATATTTTCCTAAAAAAAAACTAAACAAGACTAATCCCTTAAGAAAGTTGTCACACTATCACAAAAAATGTTCATGCTCCACATACATCCATCATATATAAATGAGTCATCCCCAACCTAAAGTGTTGCATTGTCCTCAATGCAACTAATCAAAACAAGATAAAATGAAGGAGGTGCTCCAAGAAACTGCATCAGTTGGAGCTGGAGGTGGTGGGAAATTTGGGCTCCATATCCTCATCATCATCGTCCTCTGACTCATGTGAGTCACAGAATGAACTCAGCTTGTGCATCATCTTGGACATAAATTTTTTTTTCTTTTTCTCATTTTCCTTGAACTGTCACGACCCAAACCGATGGGCCGCGACAAGTGCTTGAGTCCTACCTGTTGAACACCCCTAAGCATGCGTATAAGATATAAACATGAATAACATCTGCTGAATTAAGGGGATACATACACGAGGGAAATCTGCCCAAAAGACATATATACATATACGTGCAGCATTAAGGGGATACATACACGAGGGGACCGTCAGCTCGTCTACCTGCACCTTTGGGCATGAAACACAGGCCCCGAGAAATAGAGCATCAGTACGAATAATGTACTGAGTATGCAAGGCATGAAAATCAGTACATAACAGACATAGATGAAACATGGAATAACGAATTCCGCATGTAAATCCAAATAACTTTGCGAATCCTGAAACATTTATAATGTCATGCACGTGTGTATGAATGTCGTGTCATGCATAGGTATAGGTGTACATAACATCATCAGGCCTCTAAGGGCATCCCATCATATCATCTCGGCCACTGTGGGCAAACTTATCAACGTATACCGGCTGATCAGGTGATGGTGCATATATAACGCCGTAACCTTTTCCCCTATCACATATACATATATATATATATATATATATATATATATATATATATATACATATATATATACGCGTATATAACGCCATCTGGTCATGGTTCAATGTGCATGTATAAATGAATGCAATGCATGAAGTATGTCAATAAAATCTTTCGGAACGACATAAGACCATTATGCCTTGAGTAGTGTCATGAAGTAAACTTTTTTTAACTTACGTATTTTCTTAGACACATGAACAGATGATAGAGTAATAGGAAACATGGGGAATCAAGAATATAAGTATCTCTAGCATTTCTATGAATAGAGTCATTTATGAAAGTTGTGTATTTACTCGTTTCGGTTGTATCGTATGGATCATGCCAAATAGAAAGAAGGGATAGCCTTAACATGCCTGGGGTAGGGAAAAATCCGTATGGTATTTTTGAGAAGGATTGCACTGTACTCCCTTAAAATTTCAAAATCTCACGTTGCTTAAGATACTACGAAATCTCTGTTTGAATTATTGAAGATCCGTACCCTTCTACTTTAGCTTCAGATTGCATTCTATGTTAGCTTTAGATTTCCTTCTACGTTAGCTTCAAATTTCTCCAATGTAGAGCCTTTTGCTATTCTTTAGAATGTTGAAAGATATGTATCTTTTATTTGCTAAAAGATATGTAACTTTCTTGGAATTACAAGGCTTGTTTGAATTGGTTGCCACCTAACCCAATATGACTAAGAGTCATATGTCTTAGTAGTGGCTTGCTGCCACGTGGGGGGGAGGGGGCAGGTTAATCTTATCCCGTAACTCATTAATTAATTAGGTAATGTCCCGTTACCCGATAATTAACCAATTACCCACATAATTAAGAATTATCTTAAATTACATAAAATACTACTCATTTTTAATACATTTTATATATCATACAATCATGGTCATATGGTACCTTGTATGGTACTAGTCCATAAATATCAGGTATTATAGCTCGGACCGTATTTTATCCCAAATCGACAACCTTCAACAAAACTCATTTTCTTTGATTCCTTTACCCTTTTTCTTCAGGGGCACTTACTTATTGCTTGTTATAAATAGCATAAACGCTTATAATCTCAACAAAATTTCATCCTTGAGTCTACGTCAATTAACTAAGGACGAAACTTTAATCGTACGAAATGCGAGATGTAACATCCTCCCCCCTTAGAAACATTCGTCCTCGAATGTTCAACTCCCTGGGATCTATATAACTTTGGCAGAGTCGCCTTTGTAACAATACTACTGCCAACTCTTCCTTTAGAAACTCAATAATCCAACCCCATATAGGACCACAATCATCAATTACGACAATGGCCTCACACGACCAATGGCAATAACTAACACAAGAATCCATACACGTACCTTAAGGTCATGATGTCTTAGTCGGAACCTTCTCTGGAGGAGGAAACAAGTGAGGATATCTAGAATTCATGTCTTCCTCGGCCTCCCAAGTCATTTCTTCCACATTGTTGTTTCTCCAAAGTACTTTCACCGTAGCTATGTCTTTAGTTCTCAATCTCCGAACCTGTCTGTCTAATATTGCAATGGGATTTTCTTCATCTGATAGATACTCTGTAACCTGAACGTCGTCAGCTGACATGATTCTAGAAGGATCTCCGATACATTTACGGAGCATAGACACATGAAAGACTGGATGTACAGATTCCAAGTCTGAAGGAAAGTCTAACTCATATGCTACCCGGCCTACCTTGCGTATGAACCTATATGGTCCAATGTACCGAGGGCTAAGTTTTTATTTCTTACCGAGCCTCATGACACCTTTCATCAGTGAAACCTTTAGGAATACCTAGTTGTCAACCTAAAACTCCAAGTCTCATCCTCGATTATCCGCATAAGACTTCTGATGGCTTTGAGCTGCTTATAGTCTTTCCTGTATAAGCTTAATTTTCTCGATTGCATGTTGTACCAATTTTGGTCCTACTAACGTAGTTTCCCCAACATCGAACCACCCTATAGGCGATCTACACTTTCGTCCGTAAAGAGCTTCGTATGGAGCCATCTGAATACTGGAATGGTAGCTATTATTATATGTGGACTCAATAAGCGGCAGATGATCATTCCAGCTACCTTTGAAGTCTATCACACAAGCTCGTAACATATCCTCAAGTGTCTGAATAGTACGCTCAGCCTATCCGTCTGTATGGGGATGAAATGTTATACTAAGACTTACCAGAGTCCCAAGTCCTTTTTGGAAGGACCTCCAGAAGTTAGCTGTAAATTGAGCTCCTCTATCCGAGATAATAAATATAGGGACACCATGCAGTCGTACTATCTCCTTAATATAAATCCTTGCATAATCCTCTGGGGAATATGTAGTCCTAACGGGCAGAAAATGGGCTGACTTTGTAAGCCTATCAACAATCACCCATATCGAATCGAACTTACGCTGGGTACGAGGTAAGCCTACGTTGAAATCCATATTGATTACTTCCCATTTCCAAGTCGGAATCTCCATAGCCTGCAATAATCCACCGGGTTTTTGATGCTCAATCTTAACCTGCTGACAGTTAGGACACTGAGCAACAAACTCCTCCATATCCTTTTTTTATTCCGTCCCACCAATATACTTCCCTGATATCATGATACATCTTTGTCGCTCCTGGATGGATAGAATAACAAGAATAGTGAGTTTCTCCCATAAGCTACCGACGCAGCCCTGCAACATTAAGGACACACAATCGTCCTTGATATCTGAGGACCCCATCTTCTGTAATCTCAAACGGTGTCTTCTCCTTCTGAGGGATGGTATCCCTATAACAAACTAACACAGGATCCTCGTATTGGCATTCCTTCACTTTAGTTACTAAAGAGGATGTTGTCGTATTCTGAATACACTACTGGAAAATGAGTCTATGGCAACAGTCCGAAAAGCGTTGCAATAGGTAGTAAAATCGTTGCAATAGATCTATTAGATCGGTTTAGGGACCGTTTCATCAGGTCGCGTGCCTATAGCTCTATTGCAACGGTTTTCAGCAACGGTTGCGTATCCGTCGCAATAGCCTCTCTATTGCAACGGTTTTCCTTTTAATCTATTGTAACAGTTAATTTTAATCAAATGCAACGGCCTTGAACCGTTGCAATATCTTTTTATGTAACGACTACTGAGGCTTATGTAACGGTTTTACAGTGATGATGCAACAACTTTAATTGTTATCGCAACGCTTGAAATTACCTATTGCAAGGCTTTTTTAGCTATGCAACAATTATTATGATCAAGTGCAACGCTTTCCAAAAAGAAACTATTCATTGAACCAATATAATAAAAAATATCCAACTAGTAATATCTATAAAAACAAAATACACAATATTATTTGACAATTCAAGAGTTAGCATACATAAGTTTGTAAAATACACAAAAATAAAAGATCCCAAGAACATTTGAAGTCTTAGAAATAATTTCCAGTACACATAAGTATTGTCTTCACGTCTTTCGTTAATCCTTTGTTTATTTGCACCACCTACAAATATCATAAATAAGTAATTCAGCAAAATTTCACAGAAGCGATCATACAATTCACAAAAAAAATCGGTCGAAGTTCAGAACCAGTTAAAGAAATATTAGTTTACTGGGAGTAACACAGAACACCATCTGGAGTAAAATACAGCTCCAACAAAATTCAGAAAGCTTCACAGAAACACTATATAGAGCAACAAAGTACACCAGCTCAAAGCACAACATGATACAAAATAATATCACACCAGATGGCACAAAAAGGTCCTGAACAACAGCAAGTAAAACACCTGCTGAACCAGCCTAAAAATGATATGAAACATTACACCAATGTCATAAAGACGACCTGAATTGCAGTAAGTACAACATCTTCATACCACCGTAAAAATGATATGAAACATCACTCCAGATGAAAAAAAGGAACTAAATTGTAGCAAGTAAAATACCTCCAAAACCAGCCTAAAAAGGATACAAACATCACACCGAAAGCATAAAAGAACTTGAAAGAAATCAGGTAGAGCACCTCCTGAACCAACCTAAATATTATACAAAACACCATACAAAACGGCATAAAAATGACTTGAACATCAACAAGTAAAACACCTCCAAAACCAGACTGAAAATCTTACCATTAGTTCTCTATTGAAGATCTGTTTTGTCCATGTGCGATAATTGACCAACATTATTCAACCTTTTAGCAGTCGTGAAAAAAGCGCAAACACTATAGAATTAGCAAATTATATTGTGGTCTTGCACAGTAAAAGGAAAACCAAAATGTAGCTACTTCAGAGATATATTTTTGAAGATGCATATATGGAAGTAAAACAAAAGTTGAGATGAACTACGAACAAATAACATTTGACATTTTAAATCATACAAGTCCACTGATTTTATCAGGAAAAAATAGAGAATGGAGAAGCCAGTTATATCCTAAATAAATAATTTCAGATCCTTGATGAAAAAATAGGTTGAACAAGAAAGTGGTTAATCATTAGCTTATCCACAAGCAATTAAAGACCCAATGACACCTAGATACATTATTTGATTTTAACATTTCAACTATCCTTCAACAACAATCTACGTATCGACAAAATATTCATGTGTATTAAATAATTATTGGGGGTAGCTCGGGCTTCGCCCGGCCCGACTTGAATAAAGCCGTGTTGTTTCATTATATATTATGCTACTTTTATTATAACTATAACATTCAGTGAAGAATTGTCTTAAGTTATCTTCTGTTAAATATTAAGAAGACTATAACATTCACGTAGTAGGTAACTGAACAATGAGAAGTAGGAGAATGCGCAAACAATTCATTCGAGACAAGAACGTGTATTTCATTAAT
>NW_017670964.1:170451-216485 GCF_001879085.1 Nicotiana attenuata
AAAATATATGGACGTGTTAAATTTCTAAGAAATTTGTTAGCATCTAGCGCATATTTGTGCCCATTCTAATATTTAATTATGATTAGGCAGGAGCCCACTAATTAAACTCCTACTTTACATTTTGGATGCGTAAAATTTTCTCACGATTTATCATTCTTTACTTTATATGAGTATGCTTTACCATTTATATCACTGTAATTTAAAGAATTCGATATCACAGTGACAGAACAATCAGCTAAGTTCACATCAAAAGCCAATCAATAGAACCATTATCCCAAAAAGTCCAAACTCCACTTAAGGAAATAAATTAGATCATACAAATCAAGATTTGACCAACAACACACATCATCAGGCATCTCAAAAGTCCAAATACTTCAAATCATATATTGCAACAAAAGAGATTTGAACTTACTAGCAAGAGTGAGACAAAATGATAGCTGACCAGGGAATTGCAGGTAATAGCTTAGAATCTAAAAATTCCCTTTTTCGGATGAGAAATACATAGGAACAAAATATAAGCATATATATATATATATGAATACCTTCAATAAGTAATTATTTTGCCTCTTTTTCTTCTTCTTCGTTCTTGTTCTCTGCAGATCCATAGAGCCGCTTCATTGGCGGGCTTTGAGGAGATAAAATGGTTCAAATATAGTAAGAATCAGTTAGGGTTTTGTATATTCTGATTGATTGCGAAATTGAGTAGTGGGTGAGTGAGAGAAAGAGAAGGGTAAGGGTATCAATTAGAATTTTGATGGACTTAAACCCTAGTTTATTGTTGATGAGAGGTATGTTCGACTGAAGTTTTGAGATGAATGAAGTCTTGGCCAAATTATCTAGTGATGGGTTCTAGCGACTAGGGAATGAAAGATTAGAAAAGGAATACGAAAATAAGCGAGGGAATTGAGAAGAGGGAAAATAAAAATTAAAGAGGGAAAAGTAGTATACATTGCAATAGATAATTTTTACCAAATACGAGTTGCATTAGAGTAATATATGGGACGGTTACAAACACTGTTGCAATAAACATACATATTGTGACGGTTTCTTTTAATGCAACGGATCTCAACCAAAGTGTTCCATTAGAGCCAAATATATTATGCAACGGTCAAAACCGTTGCCATATGCTTTCTATTGGAATTCCAATATCACCTGAGTCCACTAACTGAACTCCAAGACTAGCTAGCTGATGAATCTCATGGGCTATTCCTCTCTTCAGTGACTGTAAATATGACAGGCTACCCATTGATCTATAGCTGAGGGCGTCGGCTACCACATTCACCTTCCCCGGATGGTATAAAATATCAAAGTCATAATCTTTAAGCAGCTCCAACCATCTCCTCTGATGTAAATTCAATTCCTTTTGCTTGAAGATATACTGGAGGCTCTTATGATCCGTATAGATATCATCATGAATACCATACAAGTAGTGCATCCACGTCTTTAGTGCATGAATCACTGCGGCTAACTCTAAATCGTGGGTCGGGTAATTTACGCGATTCCTCTTTTGATTTTACGTATTTTTCGCGAGCAAAACCACTGACCAATAACAACCAGCCCGCTCGACGATAATATCACAATTAGAGGGCCCGACGATAATGTATCACACTATGCCGCATGGAACGACGACATCGCAACTCGACGTTTTACGGATGCCGCCTTCGAGGCCAAGGCGTAGTGACACGTCGAGCGCAACTGTGTTAAGCCCGTAAGGCCGTAGTTGGTAATCGTAATTAACAATATCTACCTTTTAGATACTTTCTTTATTTTTATTATTTATTGTATATTGCCTTTTTGATCTTTTCCGCAATTATCATCTTTAAAAAAAAAATTATTATTTCACGTAAAAAAATATCGTTTAAACGCGTAAAACTCATTTGCTAATTTATTAGATCTACCGTGGATATATTAAAAGAAGCAGGATACAAATTTTTCCAAAAAGAGGGATGCAACACGAGGACTTCCCAGGGGGTCACCCATCCTAGTACTACTCTCGCCCAAGCACGCTTAACTTCGGAGTTCTGATGGGATCCGGTGCGTTAGTGCTGGTATGATCGCATCCGACATTCCTTGCACTCTAAATTCTCTTAATACCTTTCCTCCTGCCGCTTTGGGTGCGAAAGTTTTAAGCCTTAAAACGGCATAACTTTACGCTCATTTATCCGTTTTACGTGATTCCTCTTTTGATTTTACGTATTTTTCGCGAGCAAAACCACTGACCAATAACATCCAGCCCGCTCGACGATAATATCACAATTAGAGGTCCCGACGATAATGTATCACTCTATGCCGCATGGAACGACGACATCGCAACTCGACGTTTTACGGATGGCGCCTTCGAGGCCAAGGCGTAGTGACACGTCGAGCGCAACTGTGTTAAGCCCGTAAGGCCGTAGTTGGTAATCGTAATTAACAATATCTACCTTTTAGATACGTGCTTTCTTAGTTGCATAGAAGCATAAGCTACAACCTTACCATGCTACATCAGCACACAACCCAATCCAATGCCTGAAGCGTCACAATAGATAACATAACCATTGGTCCCTTCTGGGAGCGTTAGAACCGGTGCTGAAGTTAATTTGTCCTTCAATGCCTGGAAACTCCGTTCGCAAGCATCATTCCATTGAAACTTTGCTCCTTTCATGGTCAACTTTGTTAGAGACGCTGAAAGGGAAGAAAATCCCTCTACAAATCTCCTGTAATAACCTGCCAAACCGAGAAAGCTACGAACCTCCATCGCTATCGTGGGTCTAGGCCAAGTCTTTACTGCCTCAATCTTTTGTGTATCAACCCGGATACCTTCAGCCCCAAATGATATGCCCAAGGAAAGCTACAGAGTTCAACCATAATTCACATTTAGAGAATTTTGCTACAACTTCTATTTTTGTAGAACTCTAAACACAGTACGCAAATGATCTGCATGCTCAGCCTCTGAAGGAGAATATACCAATATGTCGTCAATAAATACAATTACGAACATATCTAAGAAGGGTGTTCACGCTGTGAGCACGTGATTTTTGCCCTATATGAATTACTCCCATAAATTCAAAACAAAATAGTTTCTTGCAGCGTTTACAATTTCGTGGATCTGCGTGGCATTTTGTGTTAATTGTTTGCATTTTTCTATGCATATTTAATTAATGAAAAATACAAAAAATATAGGAGCATTTGAATTTAGGTATTAATTTTGCATTTTGTTAAGCTTTTTTTTAATAAAAAAGGAAATTACAAAAAATAACACATTTTTTTCGCATTTTTTAATTTTGAGTTTCGAATTTTGGTTACTTTTCCTTTTAATTTGGTATTTAATTATTTGTGGTAGTTGTCATTTAGAGTTAAGTAATTTAATTTGGTAGGATAATTTTATTAGGAATTAATTTAAATTTTTTGTTTTAATTTGAAAAGAAAAAGAAAAGCAAATCAAAAGAAATTGAGTCTCATTTGTAAAGACCCAAATTTGGGCCAATTCTTGTCGTAAAAATCCCAGGCCCAAATTTTAACCCTCAGGTCCGGCCCAACCATCCCCTGACCCGGTCCAACCTCACCACCATCTAAACGACATAGTTTTGACAGTGGTCAATCCTGGCCGTTCATCTCCATCTATCCAACGGCCAGGAACTAAAGACCCCATTCCCTTTAATATGTCCGAAGATTTTAGAGGCTCTTCAGTTCCCACTCTCTCATCTCCTTCATCTCTTCAATCTCCTAACCCTAGCCAGCCTTAGAGTCCGCCATTTTCACAGAGCAAAGCAGCTCCATTCAATCTCCAAAATCTGGCTCTATAAGCTGACTCACCCCTAACCATTAATCTCACCACAATTCCTCAAATCACCACCAAACAGAGCCGGGTCTGGATTTAAAAACAAAAAAAGGAGAAGACGAAACAATGTTCTCCAGCTTTGACAAGAGGTTGGAGTCGAAACTGGTCTTGCTCATCCTTCTCGACAAGACGCATGTTTGAGACCAATTTCGGCTCAAAATCGGAAGTCCGAGTTCCTTCAAGCTTTGTACCATTCGACTTCTGTTGATTAGGTACCCTCGTTCTTCTCCTTTCTCCGTTCTTTTGATTCTTCACGTCCTTCCCTGTCTCTTGTTTCTTTTTATATGATTCAATTTAATTTTTTAGTCTAATCAGAGTTTTTTTAAAAAAAAAAAAAAAAGATTTTCAATCATGTAATTAGATTAGTACTTTTATTGGAATTGGTCTTGTTTGACTTTGGATCTCTGTTTGGTAAATCGGACTTGTTAATTATTTTGGGGCTCTTGACGGTTTTTTGCTCGATTTGTTATCCGGCTCATTTAGGATTGAGTTTTAGGGCCTGTGGTAAATTAGATTTGAGGGCGTTAAAGAGCCCAACTCTGATTGGGCCCAAAGTTTTGGGGTCAATTTTGATTTGTTTGTTGCTAAGGGTAATTAACAGGGCATTTGGGGGGTAATTGGGTAGTTTGAGTAGGGAATCCTGTAATGTAACAGCCTAGGGAAGCTTCCTGGAAGCTGACAAGAGGTCTAACTGATAACAAGTCAGAAAGTCTGGGCTAAGTAGCTATTTTGAAAATTAGAAAAGGACTAAAAAGAAAAATAAAATCCCTAAGCTGCCCTAGTAACTTGCCTATAAAGGCATTGTTACTGGAGAAGATTCGGGGGGGGGGGGAGAGAAAAAGACAGAAAATCCGGCTGCAAATTTCAGTAAAAGTCACTGTTCCATTGGTTTTCTGTGGTGATTCCCTGAAGTTTTCTAATCCTGAAACATCTGCTGATTCATTTGGGGTTTTTAAAAATGGTTTGAAGTTGTTTGTTTTTTTTTGAGGGGTTTTTTCAAAAGAGGTTTGAGTTGCTGGTTTCATTACTGTTCTACTGTTGGGAATTAAGCTGATTCTGCTGCTGCTTCTGCTTGATCTCCATCTTTGAAATTCTGATCTTGTTTTTGTTATATTCAGGTATTTCTCTAACCATTGTCCACGAATGTTTTGGGGCATGTACTTCAAGCTGAAGCCTGATTGAATACAAGTTATCTTTGGAGTGTTTATCTCATCTATTTTTCTCTATATCTCTAATGTTCTGTAAACAAACCATGCATTATACATGATTATTTTACTTGCCTCATGTCATTGTAATGCTGTAAAATGGACTTGAGCCCTTTAAGAGTATGGTGGTTGATTTTATGTTCAAGTAAATGGAGTTAATTCCCTAGGTTTTGCTACTGTTGAAAGAATGAATTGAATTTAAGTTTCAAGTTTTTTTTTGTGTGTGAGTTTAACTTTTAGAGTTGAATTCAAGTATGAACGTTGGGGTGTTTGAAATCGAGTATGTGTTCTCAGTAGCCCCCGAAACTGCTTTGTGTCTTAATTGCTGTGTAGACAAAGTTTTAGTGGTAGTTTTTGTTGATTGGATTAGACTCAACGTCGAGTCCTGATCTTCAGCCTTTTTTTTTAAGGCTTGGTTTCACTAAACCTTGGATTCTGGGGCCATGTGTAAGGGATAGCAGTGCGCAAGTGATATCTGGGCTTATGTTTTGAGCCAAGCAGCGTGCTCACTTACTGTTGCTGGTTTCATTTTTTTACAGCAGAGTTGGATTTGAATTGCATGAGAAATTAGTGTCTGGAATTCCGTCCAAGCCAATCTATTTTTACGTATGAAAATTTAAGAGCTAAGAGTTAATTCAAGCTTTGTTTCGGATAGTTTTCAATTGATCTGTGATTGATTAATGCTTGTATTAAAATATTTGATTGTCATGATTGGGCCCAATGTTAGCCCGATTGATGAAAGGCTCCAAGTGACCTGGACTCCCCTTCCTGCATGTCTTTTCTTTGGGGCTTGATTCAACCTTTAAACCCAATCTTCCTCGCAGTGGCATTTGCTTAAACAAAAAAAAAAGTTTTTGAAGTTTCATTTCGTTTAAATTAATTAGACTCTTGTCAAGTAGATTGAGGCGAGTCATATTAGACAAAATAATTAGTTATGACTTTTCGAATTTTAGTTAGGACATCCTTTAAAATAAAGTTGAGGTGTGCCGCGCCAAATAAAATGATAAATGCGGGGCCCTCGTATAATTATTTCGTTAAAATATTTAGAATTCGAGGCGTGCCATTTAGCGAATTTTCATGGCCCTCCCAAAGTTAACAACGCGTTAGTTGCTTTAGGCGCGTCATTTAATAATATTACATTCCTAAACTCGGGTGCACATTTATGTGACCCAAATCCAAATCTCAACGATGTTAAAATATGTCAAAAACTACGGGTGCATTTATGTGACGTGGTTCGAGACGTGTTTTAATAACGTTGTAATTTTCCTTAAAATTAATTTAAAGCGGTGAATAATTTAAAAGTTGCACATAGGTTCATAATTGTTTAAAATCAGATAATTCAGGCCGAATATAACAGTTGAGCGACCGTTCTAGAACCACGGAACTCGGGAATGCCTAACACCTTCTCCCGGGTTAACAGAATTCCTTACTATGGTTCGTGGACTGTTAAACAGAGTCATTATTTTCCTCGATTCGGGATTCAATCGGTGACTTGGGACACCATAAATCTCCCAAGTGGCGACTCTGAATCTTTAATAATAATCCCGTTTCGATCGTCACTTCAAGTTGGAAATAACTCCCATTTATTATATCCCTTCACGGGGGTGTAGTAGTAGGAAGAAGGAGGTGTGAAAGCTCTGGCGACTCTGCTGGGGAAGACAAACCCAGAACTTCGATTCAGGGTTTAAGAATGCAAGCTTAGAATAATTGTTATGTTTGGCTTTATCTGATTTTCCTACATGTTTTCCTGCTACATGTGCTAAATGCTTTACCGCTTTGATATTATCTGGATTGTATATAAACTGTGCCGAAACCCTTCTCTTCTCACCTCCGGGGATGTGCTCACTGGTGGAGACTCCCTATTCTGTTAGTGTCATACCTTACAATAAGAAAGAGGCCGGACAAGTTACTAAGCTGGATGGCCTTTTGGTTCCCGGTACGTAGCCCCCTCCTCGACTCGAGTTGTCCGCTCGGGTACACAGTCTAGACCCTATACCCAGGTTTTGAACCTAGACTAACTTGACCTCATGCCGGATCCCTAGTAGGAACGCTTATTTGCATCACGTGCATATGACTTAGGGGACTCAACACAGGGGTTGGGTCCGTCTAGGACAGGTGTACCCGTAATAATGGACCATCCTGATGCATCCTACTTGTGCATTTATCTGTTTTGGACTCGCATGCTGACCGGCTTTGAATATCTAAAAAATATGAAAAAAAAGAGAAAAAGAGAAAATAGCAGTGTAGAGAGATAATTACCTATATTAGAAAACCAATGTCCAAGTAGTGCCGAAATGCTGTCGGATTTTTTTTGAGAAAATGAAAGAAAAAGAAGAAAAGTAGTTTTTAGTTTGTTTTGTTTGCCAATGGAAAAACAAAAAAGAGTTTTATTTTCAAATTAGTTGCCACTGAAAAGAAAATAGAAAAAAGAATCTTGCTTTCAGAAATAGTGTATTTGCCAACAAAAACAAAAGAGTCTTGCTTTCGAAAATAGTTAGTTTTATTTGCCCGAACTACGCAGGTTTGATTCTCACCGGATGTGAGATACGTAGGCAACCCTCATCGGGTCCAACCACCCCTTTTGCAAAAAATAGCCAAAAATACCAAAATTTTAATTTTTATATAATAAGTCGGGTGACGCCATTCTTGTTTAAAAATAAGCCGAATGTCCTCAAAAGGACGCCGGAAGGCTGTTTTTGCAAGAACAGCCACTCTGAGTCATTTTAAACGGTTTGCAGGCACAGCCTTGAAATCTCCCTTTCGGAAGCGCTGAAAGGCCGTATTTGCAAAATTGAGTCTTTGTTTTCTTAAACAAAATTTTTGAAAAATAGCCACTTTGCTTTTTAAGTCAAAATAAGCCATTTACATGGCCGGTTTTCTTTAAATAGTCACAGTCGACATGGAAACCTTCTCAGTCTTGCGTAGGCCTGCGGCGATGCCGAGTGATGCCCCGCGGGCCCCAGGATGTGAAGCTTTGATGCACTCTTGATCTAGTTTTAAATCATCGAGTCTGTATTTTTTCAAGAAAGCAATTTAAAAAAAAACAATAAAATTTTGCTTATAATTTGCAAGAACTACGCTCGGTCTGATTCACGCGGGGTCGTGATACGTAGGCAATCTCCATAGGATTCGACCGTAACTAAATGAAAAGGGGAGAAACAAGAAAGGAACGAAAGGGAAGAGGTGAAAAACAAGAAGGGAAGGAAAACAAAAGAGGGAAAGAAAAACAAAAAAAAATAAATAAATAAGAAACCAAATAAGAGCAAACAAGAGAAAATAAAAAGGGGGAGCAAAGGAAAGAAAAGAGCGGAAAAACAA
Source organism: Nicotiana attenuata (assembly GCF_001879085.1). NCBI lineage: Eukaryota > Viridiplantae > Streptophyta > Magnoliopsida > Solanales > Solanaceae > Nicotiana > Nicotiana attenuata. The sequence continues at coordinate 178,795 of NW_017670964.1, forward strand.
TTTTGAGGAAAGGAGCGAATAGGAACAAAGGAAATCCAAGGCAATAGAAAAAGAAAAGAGGGAAAAATAAGAGAGAAAAGCAAAAGAAAAGAGGGAAAGGCAAGAAACAAACAATGGAAAACACGAGAGAAGAATGAGAGGAAAGGCATGGCAAATAAAGGAAAATGAAAAGGCCGGGATGACGCATGCGACTGATCAAAAGCATAATAGGAACTGTTAACTGCCTAGGTGCATTCATTCTCCAAATGTGCGGGTACCAATGTGTTAAATGCCCTAATGCTAACGTGATGGTTCGTTTTGTCATGTCATTCCAGAAAGGTGGTTGGTTTGTGGTTTTAAAGTGGTAACTCTGCTTCACAACACAAGGACAAGAGGTAATGGCAAACAACAAGAGAACTGAGTTGGTTGATACCGGTGCTCGACAACAGTTGGTGGAACGGGATAATGGGTTGGCTGAAGAGGTGCGGATGCTGAGACAACACATGACAGACATGTATCAAGCCTGGATGACTGGGAAGGCGCCACCCCCGCCACCACCAATTTTCCCGGACGCTACCTTTACCCAAACTCCCAACACAATGCCGGATGATCCTCCATATTCTCCAGATACACCCGCTTATCACACTCGCCCCAACTACCCTAGTAGCTCCATCGCTCATCCCTCAGTTACTACTACCCAAAATTGCCCTCCTGTCATATCCATTACCCCAAACAATGAACACCTATTCAAAGCTCGCAATGCCCAATATCACCCTCCAGAGGTTGCCCACAGGGTCCTTGATCCATACAAGAAGAGCTCCCGGGATGAGCAGATTCATGGTAGAAATGAAAGAGTTGCGGGAAGAGCAGGGCGAGATGAGGGACCCAGGAAGTTGACAAGCACAGAACAGCCCTTAAGGGACAAGCGAAGAGTGGGAGGTCAGGGTAGCATGACTTGCAAGGGACTGATTGTGCCGGCATGACACCTCCTGCCCGAGGATTCAAAGTACCTGAAACTTCAAACTTGTATGATGGGCGTGGAGATCCGGTAGCCCACCTGAGGTCTATTGCAACGAAATGAGGAATTGTTTGGAGAGAAAGATGACGTGATGATGGCATATTTCAGCGAAAGCCTAACTGGGCAGCTTTGGACTGGCATGGTCGTCAAAATGTCGATGAGTGGCTTACATTGGGTGATATGGCTCAGGACTTTGTCCAATGCTTCTGATGCAAATCAAGTGTCACCCCAGACCGCACCTTGCTATCTAAGATCGAAAAAGGACGGAGGAAAGCTTTAATGAGTTTGGGCTCAGATGGAGGGAGCAAGCTGCTCAAGTCAGTCCCCCGATCAGCGAAGAAGAAATGGTTAAGCTTTTTCTACAGGCCCAGGGACCCACCTACTACAGTTATTTGATCCCGGCCCTGGGAAAGCCTTTCAATGATGTGTTAAAAATGGGGGAGCTAGTGGAAAGAAGGAATCAAGTCAGCAAAACCGTGAGTTGTTCGAAAGCCATTCAGAACGTACCAGTAAGCTGGTTGGAAGAAAGAGGAACGGAAAAGACGATCCGATAGGTTTTCCTGATCAACACTTCTAGCCTTGACATCGTCCCCGTGGTTATCCTTGTGCATTAGATGACCTTCCCCGACGCTACTTCTCTCCACATAAATCCCAAAATCGCACATCACAGTACCCAGCTCAAAATAATGCCCATCTACCCCCGCGAGCTTCCCAAAAACACCCCGGATCAGGTTTCCGGCCCAATCCAGCATTTAAGAATGAGAGGTTACGAAAGAAGAAAGCCTTCACTCCGTTGGGAGAATCATACGCCATTCTGTTTCAGCGGTTAAGGACACTGGATATGTTGAAGCCGATTCAGATAAAAGTGCCGAACCCTCCTCCAAAGAAGTTCGATCCTTCTCAACAGTGCGCATACTGCTCAGGTGCGCTGGGGCACGACATAGAGAAATGTTGGAATCTGAAGAAAGCAATTCAAAAGCTTATTGATGCAGGCGACATCGTCGTGCAAAATCCAGATGCAACAAACACTGGCCAAGATCCATCTCCTGTGCACAATGAGACGCATATGGTGGGTATGATTGATCGTGAGAATGAGCCGGCAGAAAAAACCCAGAAGCAGTTTGCTCAGAACAACGTGATGAAGTCTTGTGAAAATTCCAGCAATCTTGGTGTGAAATTCAGTGGCTAAGACGTCATGCTCGGTAATTGGAAAGACGCTCCATCTCTTGGAAGTTTTGGTGGTTTATTTTGTTGTCATTTCTGTTGTCCGGGTTATTTCAGGGTTGTAATCTGGATATTGTCTTGTGACTCAAACCCTTCTATCCTTTCACTTTGTCTTGTTTGTCTCGTCGTAGTAGCTTGTGTAGTGCTGTTTAGGTTTGTTTAAGGGTTGTAATTCTAATCTAGTTTGCTTGTTTCGTTGTTTAAACCCTTCCACCGTCAGTCTAATGCAATTCTCTGTTTCCCGCCATTTCTAGTCATTTTATCTAGTTCCATTTTCCTTTTGCAATTCTTTTCGTGCTGGTTCTGGTGACATGACATGCACGCATAATTCTCAGCCTGGTTTTAAAAGTCAGAAGCAATAAAACAATGTTAAAAATGTAAGGACAGTCGAGGGATTTTGAGATTTCTTCGAGCCCAAATTGTGTGAAACTGGGTCAGACGGAACATAAAGAAATACTGTTGAAATGCATCATGCCACATCGGTTTTAGACCAAAGGCAAGTTTTCCCCCGAGTCTACAGGGGCCGCTCGTGGTACCGAGACTGTTGTCCAAATGGTGCTGGACAAATGCAGAAGGCAAATGTGTGGATATGGTTAGTAATTCTGGTGCAATCAAAAATGTTACCTATGTTTTCCTCAGTTTGTTTAATTGTGTAGTTTGTACTTGGCATGTTTTGGAGATTGAAATGACGAAGGCATTTTGTTCTGCTATCCAAACACTTTATCCTTTGTTACCCCTTTGAGCCTCGGTTATTTTATAGCATACCCCTCTTTCGGAATCAATAATAAAACTCGTAAGCCCGAGCGGGGAAAGAAAATGGAGAAACAAGAGAAAAACAGTGAAAAAGGAAAAAGAAAAGAAAAGAAAAGAAAAGAAAAGAAAAAAGAGAAAGGACGAGAAAAGGAAAAAGAAGGGGAAAAGAAAAAAAAACAAAGAAAAAGAATAGAGAATAAAAACAGAAGAAAAAAGAGAGAAAAGCAAAAGAAAAGAAAAAAAAAAGAAAAGGAAAAGAAAAGAAATGAAAGGAAAGAAAAGAAAAGTGGAAGAAAAGGAAAGATCGCAACAACGAACGTAGTTTTATGATCTGAACTACGTTTGACTTGATCCCGAAAAGGGTACGTAGGCAGCCTCTCTCTGAGGTTCAGTCACACCGAAATAAAAGTCCAAAGTCCCAAGGGAAAAACTGGGGCGGAAGTTGTGGTTATTGTGGGAAATCTGATTCCGAAAGTTGTAATTTTGAACTCATGTTGAATTATTTTGAGCCTTTGATACCCTTTCTTTCTAACCCTATCCAAAAGCCCACATTACGGTCCAAAGGAAGACCTTCTGATCAGTCTTCGAGAGATGTCAAGTCAAGCGAGTAGAGGTGAATCATATCAGGGGCAACACTCCGGTCCAAACGAAGGAAATTGAAAAATGAGAGAGCCCTATCAATGAAAAACCCTCACGGGTACTGCAAGGTGACGAAACCTGATTGAAATAAAAATGAGAGAACCTTATTGGTGAAAACCTTCACGGGCACCATAAAGCGATGGTGAGTTGAGAAAAAGATCGAAAATGAGAGAGGCTTGATGGTGAAAACCCACGGGCTCAACAAGTCGAAAAAGGATCATGAATCAGATTAGATAATCGGAGCATTGAAGCCCAAATTTACGGTTTAGGGGTATAACAAGAGTTGAACATCAGACTTGCTTGACAAAATAGGCCACAGGTGCATGTCATGGTCATTAGAGTTGTTATCCACATCTGATAGGTTTCTACTTGGTAGTTTTCTTGTTAGGAATCATCCCTTTCCATTGTCCTTTACTCTGTTCCTTTTGTCTTGTTTACTTCCTCTTCCTGGGTCTATTTGGTCAGAACAAGTGAGAAATGACTTCAAAATTTGCCATCAGCTTTCCAATTGCACAAAACGGGGCTGGCTAACACGTCAAAATGTCATAAGTCAGGAAAAGTCAACAAGCGCATTGAGCTAATAACAATCGATATGCTTTGGGATTCGTGTAAAATATAAGGATTTGGTACATATCAATTCATGAACAATGAAACAAGATGGAGGGTGCTTGGTGAACAGATCAAAGATATTTTCTGTGAAAAGATTGGTGAACCAGTGACAAGCGAGGTATTCCAAGCAAAGATCTAAGTTATTGTTGGAGTATGGCAAGTGAACAAGCAATAGATCTTGAGGCCAAGGCCATTGATTCAAATCAGGAACGAACAACATGCGCGCTGAGTTGGTAACAATTAATATGCTTGGGAGTCCAGGTGAAACACAAAAGTTCGGTAAATATCAGTACGAGCGGTGCAACAGATAAAGGGTAGTGGGCCTGAACGAGAAGAGGTGTTTTCCGGGTCAAGGCTTACAAAGGAAGTGGTTAGTCAAGGAATGAGTAAGGTCGTCGAATGGAAACCAAAATGAAGGAGCAACAGACCTCAAGGTCGAAGCCAGTGGTTAAGTCAAGAAAGAACAGCGTATACACAGAGTGGGGGGTAATGGACGTGCCTTGGGATTCATGCGAGACACAATGGTTGGGTAGATGCCAGTTCATGAGCAATGCAACAGATAGAGGGTGTTGGGTCTGAATGGAGAAGAGGTATTTTCAATGGTAAAGATGACAGAGGAACGTGGTTAGTCACCAAACAAGCAGGGTCTTCAAATGGAATCAGCGATCATGGGAAGAAAAGGCACAATCACCCTCAAAGTTCAAGGCCATAAACCAACCACCACATTTTTAAATTGACAAGATTTTTCTTTGATTGAAACAGGGGCAGAAAGTTTTCGTTGGTTTCGGAGAAACCCTCCTTAGGAAAAAGCAAAGACCAAAACAGGTATGACTGGAAACTTTCAGGACCCTCCTGGAAAATGGGACTTAGTTTAAATTTCAAAACAATCATGAGTAGCATAATTTAGCATAAATAGGAGTATAAGCTGGTTTCAAAGTTTGCACGTTTAAGATAGGATTCAATTAGGAGTTTCAGGATCCTCCTGGATAATGGGACATAGCTCTAAAGTTTGTTTAGATAACAAGATATAGTGGGAGTCGTACCTTCAGTAAATATAACTTAGGTTAAAACTATCTTTTAACTAGAAGTTGTCAGGACCCACCTGGATAATGGGGAGTAGTTTAAGACCTTTTAGACAACAAATGTAGTGGGGGTAATACCTCTAGGGGATATAACTTAGGTTCATAATTATTAGAAATTGTCAGGACATCCCTGGATAATAGGACTTACCTTTCAAATTCTTATAATAGTTGGTAGAATAATCCAGTTTAACACTTACCCGTGTACCCAGCTACCAAGCTGGAGCAGAAAGTTTTCTTTGTTTTTTTTATTTTGTTGCAGTCAGGAGCCCACCTGGAGAACAAGGGAATACTTTTCAAGCTTCAGTAATCAGGCGCACACCTGGAGAACAAGGGAAGTGCAATTCAATTTTAGATTTTAATTTTTTATATTTGATAACATACTGTATCCAGCCACCAAACCGGGGCAGAAAATTTTCTTTGTTTGTTTTGCAGCAGTCAGGAGCCCACCTGGAGAACAAGGGAATACTCTTCAAGCTCCAGCAATCAGGAGCCCACCTGGAGAACAAGGGAATACTTTTCAAGTTTTAGCAGTCAGGAGCCCACCTGGAGAACAAGGGAAGTGCAATTCAATTTTAGCTTTTATTTTTTAATATTTGACAACATGCTGTACCCAGTTACCAAACTGGGGCAAAAATTTTCTTTGTTGTTTATTTTGTTGCAGTCAGGAGCCCACCTGGAGAACAAGGGTAATACTTTTCAAGTTCAGCAGTCAGGAGCCCACCTGGAGAACAAGGGAATACTTTTCAAGTTTCAGCAGTCAGGCGCCCACCTGGAGAACAAGGGAATATTTCAAATTTCAGCAGTCAGGAGCCCACCTGGAGAACAAGGGAAGTACAATTCCAATTTTAATATTTGATAACATGCTGTACCCAGTTACCAAACTGGGGCAGAAATTTTCTTTATTGTTTATTTTGTTGCAGTCAGGCGCCCACCTGGAGAACAAGGGAATACATTTCAAGTTTCAGCAGTCAGGAGCCCACCTGGAGAACAAGGGAAGTACAATTCCAATTTTAGCTTTTAATATCTGATAACATGTTGCACCCAGTCACCAAACTGGGGCAGAAAATTTTCTTTGTTTGTTTTGTTGCAGTCAGGAGCCCACCTGGAGAACAAGGGAATGCTTTTCAAGGTCAGCAATCAGGAGCCCACCTGGAGAACAAGGGAACACATTTCAAGCTTCAGCAATCAGGAGCCCGCCTGGAGAACAGAGGCATACATTTCAAGTTTCAGCAATCAGGGGCCCGCCTGGAGAACAGAGGTATTACAATTCAAGTTTCAGTTTTCCAATTCTTGTTAATATCTGGTAATATGACGCCCAGTCACCAAACTGGGGCAAGAGATTTTCTTTGTTTTTGTCCATTTTTGTTGAAGTCAGGAGCCCGCCTGGAGAACAGAGGAATACATTTCAAGTTTAGCAGTCAGGAGCCCGCCTAGAGAGCATGGGAATACATTCAATTTCAGCAGTCAGGAGCCCACCTGGAGAGCACGGGAATACATCTCAAGTTGAGCAGTCAGGAGCCCGCCTGGAGAGCAGAGGAATACCGTTCAATACAGCAATCGGGAACCCGCCCGGAGAGCAGGGAATACATTCGAGTTCAGTGGTCAAGCATCACCGGGAGAAAGGAAAACATCTCAAAGTGTAGTCAGCAGTCAGGCGGCCACCTGGGGAAAGGGAGAACACTTCAGAATGCAAGTCAAGGCAGCAACAAAAGAATTCCACCAGAAGAATACAAGTCAACAATGCTGCAAGGCAACACAAGAGCAAGTTTGAAGATATAGATAGGATTTTTGTAAAGCGTAGATCATAGTCCAGTCTAGCTTCTTTTTTACTTTTGACATGGTGTAATAAGGGGGTCAGCAAGCAGTAGCAGCAGCATCGGCAGTAAAATCACAGCTCCCGGTAGTCCCAGCTACCAAAACTTCCAGAACTACACTGACCTGATTCCTTTACAGCCAAGGATATGTAGGCAACCTCTGAAACAGGGTTCGGTCAGACGTTTTTCAAAAATGCTTCACACGGAGTATTCGAACGGGCAAAAATCGCTCGTATCTGCTCACTTATCTTTGCATGAAAACTCTTCGTGTTTCCAAGCAAAGAGGGGCAGCTGTGAGCACGTGATTTTTGCCCTATATGAATTACTCCCATAAATTCAAAACAAAATAGTTTCTTGCAGCGTTTAAAATTTCGTGGATCTGTGTGGCATTTTTGTGTTAATTGTTTGCATTTTTCTGCGCATATCTAATTAATGAAAAATACAAAAAATATAGGAGCATTTGCATTTAGGTATTAATTTTGCATTTTGTTAAGTTTTTTTTTATAAAAAAGGAAATTACAAAAAATAACACATTTTTTTCGCATTTTTTAATTTTGAGTTTCGAATTTTGGTTACTTTTCCTTTTAATTTGGTATTTAATTATTTGTGGTAATTGTCATTTAGAGTTAAGTAATTTAATTTGGTAGGATAATTTTATTAGGAATTAATTTAGATTTTTAGTTTTAATTTGAAAAGAAAAAGAAAAGCAAATCAAAAGAAATTGAGTCTCATTTGTAAAGACCCAAATTTGGGCCAATTCTTGTCTTAAAAATCCCAGGCCCAAATTTCACCCCTCAGATCCGGCCCAACCATCCTCTGACCCGGTCCAACCTCACCACCATCTAAACGACATAGTTTTGACAGTGGTCAATCCTGGCAGTTCATCTCCATCTATCCAACGGCCAGGAACTAAAGACCCCATTCCCTTTAATATGTCCGAAGATTTTAGAGGCTCTTCAGTTCCCACTCTCTCATCTCCTTCATCTCTTCAATCTCCTAACCCTAGCCAGCCTTAGAGTTCGCCATTTTCACAGAGCAAAGCAGCTCCATTCAATCTCCAAAATCTGGCTCTATAAGCTGACTCACCCCTAACCCTTAATCTCACCACAATTCCTCAAATCACCACCAAACAGAGCCGGGTCTGGATTTAAAGAAGGAGAAGACGAAACAAGTTCTCCAGCTTTGACAAGAGGTTTGGAGTCGAAACTGGTCTTGCTCATCCGTTCTCGACAAGAACGCATGTTTGAGACCAATTTCGGCTCAAAATCGGGAAGTCCGAGTTCCTTCAAGCTTTGTCCATTCGAGTCTGTTGATTAGGTACCCTCGTTCTTCTCCTTTCTCCGTTCTTTTGATTCTTCACTCCTTTCGCTGTCTCTTGTTTCTTTTTATATGATTCAATTTAATTTTAGTCTAATCAGAGTTTTTTTTTTAAAAAAAAAAAGATTTTCAATCATGTAATTAGATTAGTACTTTATTGGAATTGGTCTTTGTTTTGACTTTGGATCTCTGTTTGGTAAATCGGACTTGTTAATTATTTTGGGGCTCTTGACGATTTTTGCTCGATTTGTTATCCGGCTCATTTAGGATTAGTTTTAGGGCCTGTGGTAAATTAGATTTGAGGGCGTTAAGAGCCCAACTCTGATTGGAGCCCAAAGGTTTTGGGTCAATTTTGATTTGTTTGTTTGCTAAGGGTAATTAACAGGGCATTTGGGGGGTAATTTGGGTAGTTTGAGTAGGGAATCCTGTTGTAACAGCCTAGGGAAGCTTCCTGGAAGCTGACAAGAGGTCTAACTTGATCAACAAGTCAGAAAGTCTGGGGCTAAGTAGCTATTTTGAAAATTAGAAAAGGACTAAAAAGAAAAATAAAATCCCTAAGGCTGCCCTAGTAACTTGCCTATAAAGGCATTGTTACTTGGAGAAGATTGGGGGGGGGGGGGGAGAGAGAAAGACAGAAAATTATAGCGGCTGCAAATTTCAGTAAAAGTCACTGTTCCATTGGTTTTCTGTGGTGATTCCCTGAAGTTTTCTAATCCTGAAACATCTGCTGATTCATTTGGGGTTTTTAAAAATGGTTTGAAGTTGTTTGTTTTTTTTTTTGAGGGGTTTTTTCAAAAGAGGTTTGAGTTGCTGGTTTCATTACTGTTCTACTGTTGGGAATTAAGCTGATTCTGCTGCTGCTTCTGCTTGATCTCCATCTTTGAAATTCTGATCTTGTTTTTGTTATATTCAGGTATTTCTCTAACCATTGTCCACGAATGTTTTGGGGCATGTACTTCAAGCTGAAGCCTGATTGAATACAAGTTATCTTTGGAGTGTTTATCTCATCTATTTTTCTCTATATCTCTAATGTTCTGTAAACAAACCATGCATTATACATGATTATTTTACTTGCCTCATGTCATTGTAATGCTGTAAAATGGACTTGAGCCCTTTAAGAGTATGGTGGTTGATTTTATGTTCAAGTAAATGGAGTTAATTCCCTAGGTTTTGCTACTGTTGAAAGAATGAATTGAATTTAAGTTTCAAGTTTTTTTTTTGTGTGTGAGTTTAACTTTTAGAGTTGAATTCAAGTATGAACGTTGGGGTGTTTGAAATCGAGTATGTGTTCTCAGTAGCCCCCGAAACTGCTTTGTGTCTTAATTGCTGTGTAGACAAAGTTTTAGTGGTAGTTTTTGTTGATTGGATTAGACTCAACGTCGAGTCCTGATCTTCAGCCTTTTTTTCTAAGGCTTGGTTTCACTAAACCTTGGATTCTGGGGCCATGTGTAAGGGATAGCAGTGCGCAAGTGATATTTGGGCTTATGTTTTGAGCCAAGCAGCGTGCTCACTTACTGTTGCTGGTTTCATTTTTTTACAGCAGAGTTGGATTTGAATTGCATGAGAAATTAGTGTCTGGAATTCCGTCCAAGCCAATCTATTTTTACGTATGAAAATTTAAGAGCTAAGAGTTAATTCAAGCTTTGTTTCGGATAGTTTTCAATTGATCTGTGATTGATTAATGCTTGTATTAAAATATTTGATTGTCATGATTGGGCCCAATGTTAGCCCGATTGATGAAAGGCTCCAAGTGACCTGGACTCCCCTTCCTGCATGTCTTTTCTTTAGGGCTTGATTCAACCTTTAAACCCAATCTTCCTCGCAGTGGCATTTGCTTAAACAAAAAAAAAAGTTTTTGAAGTTTCATTTCGTTTAAATTAATTAGACTCTTGTCAAGTAGATTGAGGCGAGTCATATTAGACAAAATAATTAGTTATGACTTTTCGAATTTTAGTTAGGACATCCTTTAAAATAAAGTTGAGGTGTGCCGCGCCAAATAAAATGATAAATGCGGGGCCCTCGTATAATTATTTCGTTAAAATATTTAGAATTCGAGGCGTGCCATTTAGCGAATTTTCATGGCCCTCGCAAAGTTAACAACGCGTTAGTTGCTTTAGGCGCGTCATTTAATAATATTACATTCCTAAACTCGGGTGCACATTTATGTGACCCAAATCCAAATCTCAACGATGTTAAAATATGTCAAAAACTACGGGTGCATTTATGTGACGTGGTTCGAGACGTGTTTTAATAACGTTGTAATTTTCCTTAAAATTAATTTAAAGCTGTGAATAATTTAAAAGTTGCACATAGGTTCATAATTGTTTAAAATCAGATAATTCAGGCCGAATATAACAGTTGAGCGACCGTTCTAGAACCACGGAACTCGGGAATGCCTAACACCTTCTCCCGGGTTAACAGAATTCCTTACTATGGTTCGTGGACTGTTAAACAGAGTCATTATTTTCCTCGATTCGGGATTCAATCGGTGACTTGGGACACCATAAATCTCCCAAGTGGCGACTCTGAATCTTTAATAATAATCCCGTTTCGATCGTCACTTCAAGTTGGAAATAACTCCCATTTATTATATCCCTTCACGGGGTGTAGTAGTAGGAAGAAGGAGGTGTGACAAACGCACGGTTGATCAATTCCATGAATATTGCCGGGGCATTGGTCAAACCGAACGACATAACACGAAACTCAAAGTGCCGTATCTGGTCCCGAATGCTGTCTTTGGAATATCTTTCTCCTTAACCCTTACCTAATGGTACCCGGACTCAAGTCTATCTTTGAGAAACACCTGGCACCTTGCAACTGATCAAATAAATCACCAATCCTCGGGAGTGGGTACTTATTTTTTATCGTCACCTTATTCAACTGTCTAACACAGGTACTTATTTATTCCTCACAAATAACACGGGTGCTCCCCACGGTGATGTACTAGGTCTGATAAAGCCTTTTTCAAGCAAGTCCTTTAATTGTTCCTTCAACTCTTTCAGCTCTACGGGGGCCATTCTATAGGGAGGAATAGATATTGGATCAGTATCTGGTAGTAGGTCAATAGTAAACTCAATTTCTCGCTCTGGCGGAAGACCCGGAAGCTCATTGGGAAAAACATCGGGAAACTCATTAACCACAAGGATGGACTGAATGGTTGGTGACTCTACTTCCACATCCCGATCCCGAACTAAGTGATAAATATAGCCCTTTCTGATCATCTTTCTTGCCTTGAAATTGTCACGACCCAAACCGATGGGCCACGACGGGTACCTGGTACCTTACTCAGCCGAGTACAAGCATAACGTATCTTTCTTATTACATCATCATAGATAAGTGGGTTAGAAGGCATGTCATAATATAACCAGAGTAACCATGAGGGAATACCCAACATAGAACGACCCAACCTAATATAGAAACCTATACCTGTGACATACGGGCCTATAAGGCCAATGTGATCTATTATATACTTTAAATATAGGCCGACAAAGCCATGCAAGTATCCGTATACATGACATCGGTCTACAAGCCTCTAAGAGTACATACTTATCATAAAGGTCGGGACAGGGCCCCGCCGTACCAAACAATACACGTCTAAATCATACTGAACAAACAAGTAACTCCGGAGCAAATGGAGCGCACCAACATCTTCAGCTGAGCTGATAGCCTACTTGGAGGACTCTCGACCTGTCTATCAGACCTGCGGGCATGAAATGCAGCATCCCCAGGCAAAAAGGACGTCAATACAAATAATGTACCGAGTATGTAAGGCACATAAATAAGTACATAAAAGACATGGAAGAAATATAGAGTAAATGACTCAACCTGTAAGTTTGGATAACTCTGTAAATCATGAAATACTTATAGTGTCATGCATATGCGTATGAATGTCACGTCGTGCAAAAGTACATGTGTTCATAACATCATCAAGACTTTGAGAGCATCCCATCATATCATCTCGGCCACTGTGGGCAAAATCATCAAAGTATACCAGCTGATCAGGTGGTGGTGCGTATATAACGCCGTAACCTTTTCCTATATCCCATATACATATATTATACATATATACGCGTATATAACGCCATATGTTCGCGGTTCAATGTAAATGAAAGCAATGCATGAGAAGTACGTCAATAAAATCTTTCGGAGTGTCATAAGACCATTATGCCTTTGATTAATATCACGAAATAAACTTTATCAACTCACGTATTTTCTGAGACTTATGAACAGATGATAGAATAATATGACACATAGGGAATCAAGAATATAAGCATCTCTAATATTTCTATGAATAGAGTCATGTATGGAAATTGTGCATTTGCTCGTTTCGTTTGCGTCGCATAGATCATGCCAAAAGAAAGAAGGGATAGACTTAACATACCTGAGTCGATTCTCTTGACAATCCCTCTAACACACGTTAATTGCAACAAAACACATAACGGCGAGATCAAAATAGGGAACAATCCGTATGAAATGCTCAAAGCAATAACGTTGCTATTGAAAAAACCATCTTTGTTGAAACTCTTTCTCAAGAGATTTAGAATCAACGTTAATGCAAAGCTTGCTGAAACTCTTCTTAAGAGTTAAGGATTAACGTTACATGAATGGAAAGCTTGGTTGAAATGTTCCTTAAGAGATTAGAACATATTATTGAATTATGAATGTTATCTCTAATATTTGGGTAGGCCTTACATTCCAAGCTTTGGTGTCACTTTTCTTTGTCAAAGTGCGACACCTTTTCACCTTATTTAATAGTCATTAGATAGATAAAGAATTCTTGCCACGTTGGGGAGGGGTAAGTCTTATCCCAATCTTATTAATTAATTATCCACTAATTTTAATTAACTAGGCAATCTCTCATTACCCAATAATTAATCAATTACCTCAAATTACTTAAAATACTACTCACTTTTAATACACTTTATGTACCCTACTATCATGGTCATGGGGTACCTTGTATGACACTAGTCTATAAACACGGGTATTATGGCTCGGATCGTATTATATCCCAAATTGTCAAACTTCGACGAAAATCATTTCCTTCGATTCGCTTACCCTTTCACCTTCACGAATTTACTTATCACTTGTTTGAAATAACGTAATACTTATAATCCCAAAATAATCTCATTCCCGAACTTATGTCGATTAACTTACGATGAAACTTTAACGTACGAGAATACAGGATGTAATATCTCATTTCCAAGCTTTCATCAATTTACTTATGGTGTACTGCTACGTATGAAAATGTGGGGTATAACATCATTCCCCCCTTTGGAACATTCGTCCTCGAATGTTGGCTGATGCACTTATCATTTTCATAACCTATGTCTTCTGAATACTTTAGTACTCCTCTTGCCATCTAGGCAACTGTTCTGTGAATGGATCCCAAAGGCCAGGACATTCCCCCCTTTAGGCCTCTTTCTCATACCACGACTTGTGGTCGAAATTCTTCTAATCTTGCAACTGTTGCTACCTTTTGTCATGCAGGTTGTACGACTTTTTCCTTGTATGTGAGCCTATGAGACTCTTCTCTACTTTTTCCTCCAACTTGTAGCCAATCTCTAGGCTTCACGTTGTGAACATATATGGAATTATGACACGCTGTCCCTCTGGGTGTCTATAGGTATAATTGAAGTTCTTCCCTCGGTACATTGTTGAACTTACGATTATTTTGTTGTACCTTATTTCATAGATCCGTTTATCCATCCGTATGACTTTACTGACATAACTCTTACTTTGATTTATTGTTACTGAGGTTTGCTACCGAACTCCAAGTTACTTTCGTTGCTTATCCCATATGTATAAATCTAAGTCCTTTAATGCTTCCTCATTATTGTTTAAGAATGACGGCCTAGTCTCATTTTATACTTTGTAACTTTTGTCCATCCATTATTGATTCACCTCAATATTGATCTATAATATACCACTGACAACTTGAAACTTTTTACGTAATACCTTACCACTAGGGCTTACGTCTCATCGGGGGATATCTGATGTGATTAGACTAATCCACCTGGGGGGGATACTATACTTTCATATAACCGTATTTCATAGCACCCCAATGTGATTCACCTTACGTGGGTGTTTTAATCCTGTACAATTCATGAAATCCTCTTCAAATCATTACTCAATCGAAGGCCCAAACGTCATCCTTTATCTATCACAATCACACCCTCATTGTACTATCAAGGCAGCATTCCATCTCTTCTAAATGCCATTAGTCTTAGACTCGTTTGAGTTCATTCAGGCTATACTGAGCTTTGTATAATTTAGAGAAACCATCAGCTCTCTTGTTTTTCATGGGCTTAATCCCGAGGACGTATCCATTCTCGTCACCTTCTCACTTGCCTTTTCTTATCCTTACTCATAGTTTCCTAAAACCTTGTCGCTTTACCATACTTTAGCTTGCGACCTATGCATATCTATTTATACTACTCACAACTTTCCTTCAACTTTCTTGCACCACAGATTTCCTTGTGTAATGTTATAATATCAAGCGAGACATCACATCATCTCTAACTCCTCTTTACTCTCTTAACTGGACCTCCCGATACCTAGAAATAATCGACTGGAAGATACGCACTTACGATGTCGCTATCATTCCTGGATACTGAATGCTAGTGCTTCTAGCCCTCTATCTGAAGTATAGATTATTCACAACCTTCTTCACTTGAGTATCTCGTACATTGTTCACCTTTACGTTACTTGCCCTATAATATCGCCTCACATTCTTCTATCTCTTTCGTGACCTCCCTTCCACATAGGTATGATTCACATCCATAACTTGAAGTTCTATAATAATACTTGCACCTCTGGTGCATACATAATCCGGTGAGAGCTTCATATTGACTTCTTATGAGGCTGGTACTTTTCTAACTGACTTTATTGTAGAGCCGTTATAGAATATGGCTAATGTACTATCTCTCTTGTACTTCTGATATTAAGACTAATTCTGCAATATTCTCGATCACGAGGTCTATAACTCCCTAGGTTCAATAATCAGATTCCAGATTTACTTCATTGATGTAACTCCTTAGTTTTCTCCTCATTCTGATCAGCCTTTTTGTAGGCTTAAGCTATCTCCCAATCTGCGGCTCATGGTATTAGTTATTACTTTAGCCTTTGATGGGTGCTATGGAATATCCCTGATACCTTCATCTAACAATTCAATCCTTTGTCTATGACCTAAACTCAATTCTTTCTTTTAATCTTATACCAGAGTCTTCTACGGCTTTATGATTGCCAACATATATGCTTTATGGATAATGCTCTAAAATCTTAAGTGCGTTCATAAGGTAACTAACTCTAGACCATTGATCGAATAATTCCTTTTGTTCCTTCTCAACCCTTTTTTAACGTAAGCTATTACTTTTCCTGGTCTTCATGCCCCCTTGGTACACTCATACATAGCTTATCTTAGTTCCCACGCATGCTTCCGCTCCTGCGGGTGACTTTTTATCTTACGACACGGCATGGTAATTGATCGAGTGCGCTTTCCTTTCTCCTACTCCCACTTCGAGAAGGGAAGTGCTAAAGGGCGGGCATGCTCGACTGAAAGGAGAGCAAAGCTTCTTCACTTTCGGCACAGGCGCGGACTCCGCGATCTCTGGGTCGCCGAGGAAATTTTTGTGCAACTCATATGATCTCGAATATTACTTTTCATTTTTTATTTTCTTCTTCCCATTCATTAGCCACGATAGGTGACACTTTCTATAGAGTGCGTAGAATGTTGTTGTAAGACTGTTGTTACAAGACCATTTCCTATTTAGGTCATTGTGCTTAGGTTGAAACCACCATCCTTATTTCCTCAGGTAGTCTTTCGTTGTAGTACTTAGAGAAGCCCCTTTGACTCTTGTAAAGGTGCGAGCTTATTACATCGTATACTCAATAAAAATTTGATGTTCGTACTCACCTATGATTATCCTTAGTTACTTACCTCCACGCCATGGTGCTTGTAGGGTTGCTTCTGAACTGATATTTGGACTGACTTCCTAGTGGGATACACTTTTATTTCTGTAATACTCATACGGTACCTTTAACTACCCCAACTCCTACCGGAATATTTCTCAAGGTCGTGATGTCATATCTGTGAGATTGAATTTCCCATGTTGGGGTTCATTTTGGTTATCTTGCACGATCTATTGATTTGTTTGTATCCTCTTGTCTAGCCATAACTAGGTCATTCCTGAATCAAGTACTAACTACTCATTGGCTCATTCTCATATCAATATTTTGTGTAATCTTTCTTAGGTCATTTCCTTTGTCTTAACTTACTTCTCGCACTTGCTCCTTATCTATCAATAACAATCTCGAGCAGGGACCCTTTCGCTCTCCTTGACGTCGTGTTTGCATAATGTTCTGGAATTGCAGCACTGTAGGATTTGGATAATTGCAATCTTATCCCTTTCTCGGTCTTATCACATTCTTCCTTTATTATTCCATAGTTACTACAACCATTTAATTCCGACTTAATGCCACAGCACTCCATATTCCCCCTTTAGGGAAGTACTAAGATTTAGCTCTATGATGACCTAAGCATAGATGTTTTACCTCTTTCATCTTTTCACATCATCGATGAATCTTACCCGCCTTGCGGTAATCCTTCTGCACTAAGGATAAGAAAATTCCTTACTCACGAGGGTGACACTTAATGTAACTGGAACACTTAGTCCTTTAAGCTTAACTTTGCTCACATTGCTTGCTTTAGGAAAGCGTCTTCCTCAATGACCTTTAAGGGTTATTCTTCTGTCGCCATTTCTTTTATTGCCAGAACGCAATATGAAATTCTCATGGTGCCGACTATTATCAAATCACTCAGTCCCCAATTCATGTTTAGTTTACCTTATTCAGTAGCCCATACCAATTTCTTATTACTCTGGGGTCTAACTTTTCCTTCTGGTAATCACGTTTGAGTCGCAAACTTATTTCGTGAAATGAGGATATGACTTTAGGCCTATACTCTTTTGTTGTCTCAAGGCCTGTCACCTCTCATTTTTCCCTTCCCTTGACTATAGACTCTGTAATACTGTCATTCATCTTTTTTTGATCTACCATTGTCATCCGGGTATCATATCTTACTTATAATGCTTCATTAAGTCTTTTCTTATTTCCCGCTAACATCTATGTCTATCACTTTATTCGAAAAACTCGAACAAGACATTCTTTTGCTTTTAGCTCCCCTTGCTCCATCCATTGGCTTTTCGAATTGCCTAACATTCTTTCTCTACTAGGGACGAGAGCCACACTAAGATAATATTTATCCCTTCAAGTCTTCCAGTGCCTATCTTTGTAATATTCATATCTGGCTGTACTATTGTAGAGTTCACCATCTGGTGTCTCACAAGGAGATCTATTAGCACATTTGCAATATCCTTCAGAAATGTCAACTAACGCAAACAATTCATCAACCATTTTGGGTTCCTCTAACCCCAGCCAGATCCTGATATCCCGTCCTTCTCTTAAACTATATCTTGTTAGCTCCCATAGGGTATAACTGAAATGGGTGTGACCATTTGTACTTATCTTCGTTACAGTTGGAGGTAACTTAACATGCTTATATTTCTCTGTCTGAATTATAATACTGATAATCTTCATTAAGTGGGTGCCTCGTACCCTTCTTTACCTTGCTTCTTTTTACTTGTTGAAACTTGTACTTTCTGATTCTTTCATTGCTTTTTACCCTAAGAGTGGATAGGCATTCTTGCCTTAGGGATCCTTATCAAGAAGCTTACACATCTTATATACATATGATCTGCTAAATACCTCATATTTCTTCATCATATGCATGATGCAAAAATTGAGTTCCTCAGACTCAACTCTTCCACAGCTATGTCTTTACATACCGTCTTTCTGGATGTAGACATCGTCGTATTATGAACAAGATAGAGTTTAGGAAATTGAGTTCTTACAACTGAGCTCTACCACACGATCTAGAGTAAGAAGAAAGAGTGAGAGTCCTAAATGCCCTGTAGCCTCCTGCTTATAAGTGTGGTGCACGACACACCCATAAACAAGACTCTACTAGACATGGCTTGTAGACTCCCTAGGACAAAACTGCTATGATACCACTTTTGTCACGACCCAAATCGATGGGCCGCGACGTGCACCCGGTACCTTACTCAACCGAGTACCAACATAATGTACCTTATTTAATACATCATCATAGATAAGTGGGCCAGAAGGCACGTCATGATATAACCGAGTAATCATGAGGGAATACCCAACACAGAACGACCAAACCTGATATAGAAACTTATACCTGTGACATACGGGCCTACAAGGCCAATGTGATTTGTTATATAATTTAAATATAGGTCGACAAGGCCATACAAATATACCTATATATGATATCGGTCTACAAGCATCTAAGAGTACATACTTATCATAAAGGTCGGGACACGGCCCCGCCAAACAAAACAATACACGTCTAAATCATACTGACCAAACAAGAAACTCCAGGGCAAATGGAGCGCACCAACATCTTCAGCTAAGCTGATAGCCTACTTGGAGGAATATCGACCTGTCTATCAGACCTGCGGGCATGAAAGGCAGCATCCCCAAGCAAAAGGGACGTCAATACAAATAATGTGTCGAGTATGTAAGACACATAAATAAGTACATAAAAGACATGGAAGAAATATAGAGTAAATGACTCAACCTGTAAGTCTGAATAACTCTCTAAATCGTGAAATACTTAGAGTGTCATGCGTATGCATATGAATGTCATGTCGTGCATATGTACATGTGTTCATAACATCATCAAGCCTCTGAGGGCATCCCATCTATCATCTCGGCCACTGTGGGCAAAATTAACAAAGTATACCAGCTGATCAAGTGGTGGTGCATATATAACGCCGTAACCTTTTTCTATATCCCATACACACACACACACACACACACACACACACATATATATATATATATATATATATATATATATATATATATATATATATACGCATACATAATGCCATCTGTTCATGGCTCAATGTAAATGAATGCAATGCATGAGAAGTACGTCAATAAAATCTTTCGGAGTGTCATAAGACAATAATCCCTTCGATTAATATCACAAAATAAAATTTATCAACTCACGTATTTTCTAAGACCCGTGAACAGATGAAGAATAATATGACACATGGGGAATCAGGAACATAAGCATCTCTAATATTTCTATGAATAGAGTCATGTGTGGAAATTGTGCATTTGCTCGTTTCGTTTGTGTCGTGTAGTAACATACCTGAATCGATTCTCTTAAAAATCCCTCTAACACACGTTAATTGCGACAAAATGCAAAACGGCGAGATCGAAATAGGGAACATTCCTTATGAAATGCTCAAAGCAACAACGTTGCTACTGCAAAAATAATCTTTGTTGAAACTCTTTCTCAAGAGATTTAGAATCAACATTAATGGGAAGCTTGCTGAAACTCTTCTTAAGAGTTTAGGATTAACGTTACATGAAATAGAAATCTTGGTTGAAATGTTCCTTAAGAGATTAGAATATATTATTGAATTATGAATGTTATCTCGAATATTTGCGTAGGCCCCACATTCCAAGCTTTGGTGTCACTTTTCTTTGTCAAAGTGTGACACCTTTCCACCTTATTTAATAGTCATTAGATAGATAAAGAATGCTTTCCACGTTGGGGAGGGGTAAGTCTTATCCCAAGCTTATTAATTAATTATCCACTAATTTTAATTAACTAGGCAATCTCCCATTACCCAACAATTAATCAATTACCTCAAATTATTTAAAATACTACTAACTTTTAATACACTTTATGTAGCCTACCAAATTGTCAAACTTCGACGAAAATATCCTTCGATTCGTTTACCCTTCACCTTCACGAATTTACTTGTCACTTGTTTTAAATAGCGTAATACTTATAATCCCAAAATAATCTCATTCCCTTAATTACGTCGATTAACTTGCGACATAACTTTGACGTACGAGAATACGGGATGTAACATCTCATTTCCGAGCTTTCATCAATTTACTTATGGCATACTTCTACGTACGAAAACGTGGGGTGTAACAGAGATAGGAAATAAATTTACCTATCAGCGATGCCGTATTACCTTTCCATTCCAAAACAGGCTCCCTGGAAATTGATATCGGACTATCTTCAATCTACAATCAACGTCGGCATGACAAGAAGCCAACCAATCCATACCATTATAACATCAAATTCTACCATATCTAACTCGATTAGGTCCGCTACGGTAGATCGAATATGAACTACTATTGTACAACCTCTATGTACTCGCTTAGCTATCACTGAGTTCCCAACCGGTGTAGACACCTCAAAAGGTTAAACCAATTCAGGTTTTATTCCAAACTTACTAGCAACCAACAGAGTAACATATGATGAGGTGGAACCTGGGTCAATCAGTGCATATACATCATAGGAGGAGACTAATAATATACCTGTAACAACATCAGGCGATGACTCATGATCCTATCGTCCTGCCAACGCATAAATGCGATTCTAAGGACCGCTCGAGCTAGACGCTCCGCCTTTGCCTCTACCACGACTCGTTGGTGCTTGTGAACCTTGCTCGGGGGGGGGGGGGTACTGATGATGACGAACCAGCTACAAATCCCGCTGGTTGAGCTACGCTTGCATCACCACTCGTCGGACAATCCCTCGGAGCGTGGCCCGGATAACCACAAGTATAAAAATCACCTAACCTCATACAGCACTGCCCGACATGCGGCTTACCACATTGAGCACATCGTGGCAAGGGCGGCCTCATCTGACTTGACTCACCGCTATACTGAGAACCTGAGGCCCTGAATATGTGGAATGATCAAATCTCTTACCACCAAACTGAGGGGGCGAGCTAGCCGATGGCTGGGCTAGATACCTTGGGTATTGTCTCTGACCATCTCGAAACTCACCAGAAGGACCCGAAGACCTCGCTCTCCTATTCTGGGCCCTATCATGCTCATGATCGACCCTCTACTTCTGCATACGCTCCTCTACACCCTGAGCGTATGCATGAATACGAGAAATATCCATGTCTGGCTGAAATGAGACCGATTATTAAGCAAGTGCGGCTCTAACCCCATCAAGAACCGGTGAACCCGATCATCCATCTTAGATACAATAGTGGGAGCATACCTAGCCAACGAATCAAACTGAAGACTGTACTCTCGAACACTCATGTTACACTGCCGAAGGGTCAAGAACCTATCAACTCTGGCACGTCTAAGCTCTGGTGGCAGATAATGGTGAAGAAAAACTTTTGTAAACTCCTGCCATACTGCTGGAGGGGCATCCTCACCTCTGGACAATTCCCAAGACTCGTACCAATTAACTGCAACATGTTGGAGTCTATAAGAAGCTAGCTCAACTAACTCAGTTGTAGTGGCCTTCATTACCCTCAAAGTCCTCTGCATTCTATCGATAAATACCTGAGGGTCTTCGTTTGGATCTGCCCCAGTGAATACCGGAGGGTCCAAAATATGAAATCACGAACCCTTACACTGACGGACCTATCTGCATGACCAATAACTACTTCCTGACGCCGAGCCTGTGCGACTACTAATGGAGTTTATAGTTGAATAGTATCTCTCATCTCCTGGCGCAGTGCATCTGGTTGAGGGGCTGAACGTACAGGGGAGGGTGCTAGAGCTGGTGCCCCTCGAAGCTCTTCTGGAGAGAGTGAGGTATGTGAAGTCTGAGATAGAATCTCACTATGAGACTCTCCCTGAGCCTGGTAACTCGTGGAGCTCGATTGGTAATCTCACCAACAACGGACTTTCCCTTCTGGGTGGTTGTAGTCTTTGGAGGCATCGCAGAAAATATAACATATCGTTAGGAACATGAAATCTTATATCGCACGATCTAAGATAAGAAGAGAGTATAAACTCTTATATGTCATGTAGCATCCTATTTATAGGTGTGGTGCATACCACACCTATAAACGAGACTCTACTAGACACGGTCTGTAGACAACCCTAGGACAGAATGCTCTAATACCACTTTTGTCACGACCCAAACAGATGGGCCACGATGAGTGCCCCAGTCTTACCTGTCAAACACCCCTGAGCATGCGTATAAGATATAAACATGAATAACATCTGCTAAATTACGGGGATACATACATGAGGGAAATCTTCCCAAAAGACATATATACATATACGTGCATCAATACGTAGGGCGAGCCGACAAGGCTGCTTTAGACAACTATATACCCAAAACTGAAAGCCGGCAAGGCCACATACTATCCAACTATACATAACTGTCTACAGACCTCTATTAAAATATGCAAATGTACAAGGAAGGGACTGGGCCTCGTCATACCCATATATGCATACAAACATATCGTACCAAGGTTAAAAGCGGCTCCGATCAAATGGAGCACACCAACTCTCGCTGATCAAGGATCCTAAGGAGGGGACCGTCAGCTCGTCTACTTGCACCTGCGGGCATGAAATGCAGGCCCCAGGAAATAGAGCATCAGTACGAATAATGTACAGAGTATGCAAGGCATGAAAATCAGTACATAAAAGACATAGATGAAACATGGAATAACGAATTCTGCATGTAAATCCAAATAACTTTGCAAATCCTGAAACATTTATAATATCATGCACGTGCGTACGAATGTCGTGTCATGCATAGGTATAGGTGTACATAACATCATCAGGCCTCTGAGAGCATCCCACCATATCATCTCGGCCACTGTGGGCAAAATCATCAACGTATACCAGCTGATCAAGTGGTGGTGCGTATATAACGCCGTAACCTTTTCCCCTATCCCATATATACATACATATATATATATATATATGTATATATATATATATATACTCACACACACATATACGCGTATATAACGCCATCTGGTCATGGGTCAATGTGCATGTATAAATGAATTCAATGCATGAGAAGTATGTCAATAAAATCTTTTGAAATGCCATAAGACCTTTATGCCTTGAGTAGTGTCTTGAAGTAATTTTTTTCAACTTACGTGTTTTCTGAGACCCATGAACAGATGATAGAGTAATAACACATGGAGCCTTTTCTTATTATCCTCTCACTGTTTTTGATTTATGATCCATGCTCAGTCATGCTGTGTTTACTGATATCATAACTCAATCTTTATTACACCATTTTGATGCTTATAAAATGTTATTTTGGGCTGAGCACCCTGATTTTTACTAATAGCCCGAGTGGCTTGAGAGGTTTATGATTGAGTGAGGCCGAGGGCCTGTTCTTCTGATGATATTATGGGATCGCGCAGCATGATGTTACTAATTTATGATTATGATAGGCCGATGGCCTGATTGATATATGCCACAAGGTGGCTTATTGTAGCGCTTGGGCTGTAGGAGCCCCTCCGGAGTCTCCACACCCCCAATGAGCGCGAGTACCCTGAGTGAGTGATATGTGATATGCCCGAGTGGCTGTATATGAGTGACTGTAAGGTTCGCCCGAGGGGCTGATTCTGAGTGATGTTACGCCCGAGGGGCGGTTTATGATTTATGTTGCCCGAGAGGATGTATACGAGCGATGTTTTCACGAGGGGCGGTTTATGATTTTCATCACTTTTACTCTATTTTTCATTGAGCCCCTATTGAAAAATATCTTCAAATGGTTTTTTACCGAAAATTGGATTTTTAAACGCGATGATTTGGCTCACATACTTATTGAAAGCATGTTGTACTTACTGAGATTTTATGATGTGGACTTTATGTGTTTCCTATTGCTCAATCTTTATTTACCTTTATTACTTACTGAGTAGGCGTACTCACATTACTCCCTGCACCATATGTGCACATTCAGGAGTTGCTGGACGTACTAACAAGTGTTGATTTCATCCGTCGTAGATCTATCGGAGTCAGCAAGGTAGCTGCATAGCGATCGCAGCCTTGCTCTTCTCCCTCCTATCTTCCTATAGATGTTATTAGTTGGTTTCCTGACTCTATTAGTCTTAGCATTTTCGGACAGTTTTTAGTAGATGCTCATGACTAGTGACACCCCGATGTCGGGCTTTTCTTTCCGCACTATGTTATTCAAACTTATCTTATGAAGTTTTATTAATTAAATAGCTTAAAGAAACCTTTAAATTAAAATATCGGGTTGTTCGGTAAAAGAGTCGGCTTGCCTAGTTTCACGATAGGCGCCATCACGATATGGTAGATTTGGGTCGTGACAATCTCCTTTGAAAATACATTAGTGATTGTAATCTCATGGATATAGGGTTCAAGGGATGTAAATTCACTTGGTCTAATCATAAAAAGAAGTCTAAGGGGCTGATCATGGAACGCTTAGATCGAGTGTTCGTTAATGAAAATTGGCTTGATATCTTTCCTAATGCGTTTGTTACCCACCTACCAAAAACGTACTTCGACCATAATCCCCTATTACTTACCCTATCTAATAATAACATTAATTTAGGTCCCAAACCTTTCCGACTAGAATCATTTTGGTGCAACCATTCTGATTTTGTAAATGTTGTCGATTCTAGTTGGAAAAATAACAATATCATCACCGCCACGAGCAAATTCCAAGAAAAGGTTATTAATTGGAAAAATACTACATTTGGGGATATTTTTAAAAGGAAAAAAAAATCCTCGCTAGACTTAGTGGCCTTCAGGCTTCTAATCATTATCATACTAGCACCTTTCTTAAAGATCTCGAGGATGACCTTCAAAAGGATTATAATGATATATTAAAAATGGAAGAAGTCAACTGGAAAATCAGATCCAGAATTGCTTGGATTAACGATGGAGTTGCCAACACAAAATTTTTTCATATAAGTACCTCTAATCGTAAAAGGAAAAATCTAATTATTTTCTTTAAAGATGATAATGGTAATTGTTTTGACAATCAGGAAGCCATCGTTGAACATACTGCTAACTTTTTTAATAATCTCTTCACAACCTCTATGACATCCACATATTGGAAGCTCATCAAGAATAATCCTACAAGCTTCTCTACTCTCAATCTTTCATCACTGGACAAACCCTTATCAAATGTAGAAATCACCAATGCCCTCTATTCTTTAAAGCCATTCAAGGCTCCTAGCCCAGATGGTTTGCGCCCTTTCTTTTTCCAAAAATATTTGCATATAGTAGGCCCCTCAGTAATCTATTCTTGCCATAAGGTTTATAAGGATTGCACTATACCCGCTCCCTTAAACAATACATACATCTGCCTTATCCCTAAAATCCCCAATGCAAATAACCTTAAGAACTTCAGATCGATAGGTCTTTGTAACACCATTTACAAAATTATCAAAAAAAATTATTGCCAATAGAACAAAATCTTTCCTAGTAACCATCATTAGCCCATATCAAGCTAGCTTAATGAAAAAACATAGGGCCAGTGATAATGCTATTATCATTCAGGAACTTATAAATTCTATAAATAAGAAAAAAGGCAAAACTAGCAATATGATTATTAAAATCGACTTAGAAAAAGCTTTTGACATAATTGGATGGTCTTTCATATACCAAACACTTCATCACCTCAATTTTTCTCCAAAATTACTAGGTTAATCATGTCATGCATCACCACAAGCCAAATATTCATTCTAGTAAATGACCACAAAACAAACTATTTTAGCCCTAGTAGGGGTATTCGTCAAGGGGATCCCATCTCCCCTTATATTTTCATCCTTTGCATGGAGATGCTATCCCGCTATTTAAACCATTTAGTAGATATTAACCTTTGGGACCCCATAAAAGTGACCCAAAGGTCCTCATTCTCCCATCTTTTATTCGCGGATGACTTAACTCTAATGGGCAAGGTTACAAGGAAAAACTGCACCACTATCCTTAAATGTATCAACAACTTCTGTAATTTATCAGGCCAAAAAATTAGCAAATTGAAGTCTAGGATTTATTTCTCCTCTAACTGCTCCAATAATGACATTATATTGCTCATGCTTCAAATCAACTAGCCATCAAAAGCACTACTACCTTTGAAAAATATCTGGGGTTTCCCATTCATAATCAGTGCCCCAAACTAAGGACTTTTACTACATTTTAGATAATTTGCGTTACAAGCTCTCCAACTGGAAAACCAACTTCTTAAACATTGTTGGACATACCACGCTTACTATATCTACCCTAGCTAGCATCCCTAATTACATAATGCAATTTACGCTCTTACCTAGTAAGATTATTCACACTACTGATAGAATTATTAGGAATTTCATTTGGGGGACTACGGATAGTAAGAAAAAGTTGCATCTTATCAATTGGGTCACTGTCACTGGGGATCAAATGTGAGGCTTGGAATTAAAAAAGCCCTTTAAAAAAATAAGATTCGTCTAGCAAGCCTTGCTTGGAGATTATTAAACTACCCGCAATCTCCTTGGTCAAACCTCTTTTTTACTAAGTACATCAATAACTCTCTGGTAGATCTCTATGAGGGAGTTCGGAAGATCGAATCTGGGGAAGGTCCTTCTGGGACCAAATAGGCTAGATTTATTTTTGCCTTTTCTTAAGATGTAATAAGGCCAAGTGCCAATAGTAACTCTTTTATTATTATTTCAGTATCGTTTTGGGATTCGTCTATTCTTACATTACGAAATGAAGCATTTATTGGCATTAAAAGTTCTCCAAATCTATTTGTCGCTAGGCTTACCTCGGGCACAACGAGGTTCCCAAATTAGGACGCGAATTTATATCTCCGCTATATGTGTTTAAATACTGCAAACATTTCAGGATCCTCACTAACTTGTCACCTTTTGTTTTTGCGTATTTTTATTATTATTATTTCCATTCCCATAGGTTGGTTCGATCATACTGGCCTCATCAGCATATCACACCAGATCCAGAGGCCCTCCACCTTCTCCTCCTCCAAGCAACACAAAGAGTAGAGGAAAAGCAAATATGTACGATTTAAGTGGAATCTGAAAGGAAAACATTGAGAACGCAGAGACTTCCGACGGCTGTAGTACTCCGGCCCCAAATGACCTGGTTTTGAGACTTGAACAAAGGATACTAGAACTGCAAGGAGAACTCGAGCAGGTCCGCAATTTTGCAAATTTGCCACTAACCCTCAATGTCCCTGATATCCACCAACAGAACGCAAAGAACCCAACACCACCTCAAAACACACAAAACCAACAGCCGCAAAATCCTACCATACCAAATCAATACACAACTCCACCACAAAATATCAATCCATTGCCGATGCCAACTCCACCATAATAGCATCAACCAATTCAGTACCCGCCACTCACCAATTACCACACTCCCCAAAATACACCACCACTCGTTCCCGATCTACAAAACTCCACCACTGACAACCACTATGCCCAAGTTCCGGTCACTCATTAGAGCAATCCCATATACATGGAAACTATACCACATTCTACCCAACCAATTTCCTCTACACCAAAAACCACCGAAAAGGACCTGCTCATTAAGAACATAGCTGAAGAGCTTAAATGTTAACAAGCCGAGTTTAGGGTGTTGAAGGCGATAGAAGGGTAGAGGGTTTGAACTATGAGGATCTGTGCATACAGCCCGATGTGGAATTGCCAGAAGGATACAAGCCTCCCAAGTTCGAAATGTTCGATGGCACAGGTGATCCTAGGGTTCATCTCAGAACTTATTGTGACAAACTTGTCAGGGTCGGGAAAGATGAAAAGATCTGAATGAAGCTCTTTATGAGGAGCCTTACTGGGGATGTGCTGTCTTGGTATATCGGCCAAAGTCCAAAGAAATGGTCAAATTAGGTAAGCATGGCATTAGATTTCATGGACCGGTTTAGGTTCAACACAGAGAATGCACTGGATGTCTTCTACATTCAGAATCTCAAAAAGAAACCCACTTAGACCTTCCGTGAATATGCTACCCGCTGGAGGTCGAAAGCCGCCAAGGTCATGCCCGCTTTGGATGAAGAACAGATGAACAAATTCTTCGTCAGGGCACAAGACCCGCAATATTATGAGAGGCTGATGTTTATCGAAAATCACAAATTCTCTGACATCATCAAGCTCGGAGAAAGGATTGAAGAAGGGATCAAGAGCGGAATGGTAACAAACTTCGAGGCTTTGCAAGCCACAAATAAAGCACTACAGTCAGGTGGCATATTGAAGAAGAGAGATGTTGGGGCAGTAATGGTAGCCTAGGGCCCAAAATCCCCGCTTGTCTATCAAACACTTCCACCCACATACCAAACACCTCCACCCATATACCAAACACCTCCACCTACGTACCAAGAACCACCGCCCACATATCAACCTTCATCCACCAGATACTCCCAACCAGCCTCTGTCCATCACACATATAACTCCCAACCATCCCACTTCCAATCACCACCAGCTCGTCAAAATTATCCAAGACCACGACCGAACTTTGACCGCAAGCCCCCCAGACAGCATATCGCCACTGCCAAGCCCATTGACCAATTATATGAAAGGTTAAAAGCCGCCAGTTATGTCACTCCTATTCCCGCTGTGGCATTAGAAAACCCATCCCAGCAGGTCAATCCAAACAAGACTTGTGCGTACCATTTCGGTATGAAAGGGCACACCACAGCTGAGTGCCGGACATTGAAGGATAAGATTCAAATGTTAATTGACAACAAGGTCATACAAGCAAAGGAGGCCTCACCTAATGTCCGCAACAATTCCCTCCTTGATCATAGAGGTGACGGTGTACATGTGATAGAAACAAATGAAGAGTGGGACCCCGAAGGGTCGATCGGGCTTATTTAGGAAGGCGATGACTCTAAGGTCGCAGACACACTTACTCTTATTGTGGTTCAGACTCAGACGCCGATCGAGGTTGAGGTAACTACATCAGATCCATTCGAGGTAGAAGTAGCTCCGCCCGTAGCCACCCCCACTCCATTCGAAGTAGAAGTGGTCACACCCTTCACTGTGACAGTATCAACCACACCGCGATTCAGCTCAAAAGCAATACCCTGGGATTATGTCGCTGAGGCTCGGCGGAAAGGAAAGGCCAAAGTAGAGGAATCTGACGTAGCACAGGGAATGACTAGGACCGGAAGAGTCTATACGCTTGAGCACCTAGGAGGTTCAAGTAACGAAGCCACTGCTAGGCAACCTATTACTGAGACTGGGCCAGATGACCTGTGGAGAAAAGTACAGGCAAAAGAATACTCTGTTGTTGATCACCTAAACAAAGTCCCTGCTCAGATATCTATCCTGTCACTATTGCAGATCTCTGAGTCACACAAGAACGCCTTAATGAAAGTGTTGAGCGAGGCCTACGTACCCAATAACATCACCGACGGAGAAATGGCCAACATGGTCGGACAAGTACTAGAAATCCATAAGATCATCTTCCACGAGGATGAGCTACCACCCGAGGGACGGAATCACAATCGAGCATTGCATATCACGGTACAATTTGAAAACAAGTTCATTGCCTGGGTCCTAGTTGATGGAGGTTCTAGTCTGAATATTTGTCCATTGGAAACCCTGAAAATGTTGGACAATGTTTCCATGAAATACGGATCGGAAGCATGAATGTGAAGGCTTTTGATGGGTTCTAGAGGGCCACGATCGGGGAAATCAACCTTTGTTTGCAGATGGGACCAACTTGGTTCGACGTTGAGTTCCAAGTGCTTGACATACCAGCCTCATATAATCTTTTGTTGGGCCGCCCGTGGATCCATGCTGCTGGAGCCGTGCCCTTCACACTACATCAAGTCGTAAAATTCGAATGGAACCGACAGGAGGTAATCATTCATGGAGACGGGTGTAACCCCATCTACACCAGTCAACCCATTCCGGCCATTGGACATAGAAGAAGGCTAGGAGGGGAAACCTACCATCACATCAAACGGGCCATTGCAGACAAGTGGTGGAGGAACAAGATAGAAAGCATATTAGCATGGTCTGGATATGAACCCGGTAAAGGATTGGGAAAGAACCTCCAAGGCATCACCAAACCAATACAGCTGAAGAATCATGGTACTACCTTTGGGCTCGGATACCAGTACACACGGCAAAATACAGGAATTGGTCGCCTCCGTGGTGTGGACCATATTACCCTCTTGAGCAACCGGTACCCCGTTTAGAACAAGCTTTCCATCAAGCAGACACAATATGGGGAACTACTAAAGAAGAAGCACTAGCTGGGCTGAAGGCTCTGTTCTTGGAAGATGAGGATATGGACTGTAGTGCCATAATTGAGGAGGAGGAGGAAGAAGGCCTCACCATTCAGACTGTGGCAAAGGGAGCTATTCTCAAAAACTGGACCGCCACACCATCCTGAGCCTGCCGAGTCCTGGGTAGCTTGGCAGAATTTATAGTTGTCTAGGCATTTAAATTTTTCAGCAATTTTGTTTTAAGATTTCTCTGTTTTAAATAAATGCTGGATCCACCGAGCCAAGCTTTTGTTTGAACGATTTTCTCAATTTTAATAAAACGTATCTATTCTTCATCATTATTCATTACTATTTTTTATAGTTTTCCCTTCTACAGTGTTATTATTACTTTTCCTCATGAACCCATAACTGTGACATGTAATAAGGCAACGCAGTATGAGAATAGTGACTCAGAGGAAGAAGATGAGATACCCGAGGAAATTGTCAGGGAAGTTGAGAATTTTGAGAAAAAGCCTAAGTCCAACCTGGACGAAACAGAAGCAGTAAACTTGGGAGACGCTAAAATCGTCAAAGAGACCCGCATCAGCATTCACTAGTCACCAACGGAGAAAGAAGAGTACGTCCGATTCCTAAGAGAGTATGAGGACTTTTTCGCATGGTCATATGACGATATGAAGGGTTTGAGCACTTCTATAGTAGCTCACAAGTTGCCTACCAACCCCATGTGTCCGCCAGTCCAGCAGAAACTCAGAAAATTCAAACCAGACATGAGTCTGAAAATCAAGGAAGAAGTTACCAAGCAGATAAAAGCTAAGGTTCTAAGGGTGGTTGAGTACCCAACCTGTTTAGCTAATATTGTGCCAGTATCGAAGAAAGACGGAAAGGTTCGAGTATGTGTTGATTATCAAGATTCAAACAGAGCAAGTCCCAAAGACGACTTCCCGCTGCCAAACATACATATCCTGATCGATAACTGCGCCAAGCATGAGCTCCAATCCTTTGTAGATTGCTTCGTAGGTTATCACCAGATCTGGATGGATGAAGAAGATGCTGAGAAGACAGCTTTTATTACGCCTTGGGGTGTATACTATTACAAGTTGATGCCATTCGGTCTGAAGAATGCTGGGGCTACTTACATGAGAGCCATGACAACCATTTTCCATGATTTGATACACAGAGAAATAGAGGTATATGTGGACGACGTCATTATCAAATCAAAAAGGGCCGCAGATCACATAGCAGACTTGAGGAAATTCTTCGATAGGCTTAGGAGGTACAAATTGGTTGAACCCCGCAAAGTGTGCATTCGGGGTTCCTGCAGGAAAGTTATTCAGATTCATTGTCAGTCGCCGAGGGATCGAGCTAGATCCGACTAAATGTCAAAGCTTTTCAGGAGTTACCACCACCCAAAAGCAAAAAGGACGTGATGAGCTTCTTGGGACGACTCAACTAAATCAGTCGATTCATAGCACAGTCCACCGTAATATGTGAACCCATCTTCAAGATGCTGAGGAAGGATGCCGAGACGAGTTGGACCGAGGATTGTCAGAAAGCTTTTGACAAGATCAAGGAATACCTGTCCACACCACCCGTTCTGGTCCCGCCTGAACCAGGACGACCTTTGCTACTTTATTTATCGGTGTTAGATGGAGCCTTCGGATGTGTTTTGGGACAAAATGACGAGATAGGAAGGAAGGAGCAAGCCATATA
The DNA here is from genome assembly GCF_001879085.1 of Nicotiana attenuata. Classification (NCBI taxonomy): domain Eukaryota; kingdom Viridiplantae; phylum Streptophyta; class Magnoliopsida; order Solanales; family Solanaceae; genus Nicotiana; species Nicotiana attenuata. The sequence goes on from NW_017670964.1 coordinate 210,991, forward strand.
TTGCCTGAGTAAGAAATTCACACTTTATGAAGCACGGTATTCTCTGCTTGAAGTGCTGTGCTTTGACCTGGACAGCCCAGAAATTGAGGCATTAAGCCTACACTACGTACCTCATATCCAGGATGGATCCTCAGAAGTACATATTTCAGAAGCCCATGCCTACGGGGAAATTGGGTAAATGGCAGATACTACTGAGTGAGTTCGACATCGTCTATGTAACTCAAAAGGCAGTCAAGGGACAGGCATTGGCAGATCACCTCACTGAAAATCCGGTGGTAGGCGAATACGAACCTTTGAAAACGTATTTTCCTGATGAAGAAGTATCATTCGTAGGAGAAGACATTACCAAAGCCTATTGACGGTTGGAGAATGTTCTTTGATGGAGCTGCGAATTTCAAAGGAGTAGGCGTTGGAGCAGTTTTGGTATCAGAAATAGGTCAACATTATCTTGTATCTGCTAAAGTCAGATTTCCCTGCACCAACAACATGGCAGAATATGAAGCCTGCATACTAGGGCTCAACATGGAAGTCGACATGAACATTCAGGAGTTGTTGGTGATCGGCGATTCAGATTTGCTTGTGTACCAGGTACAAGGAGAATGGGCTACCAAAAATTCCAAGATATTGCCATATATGCACCATGTGCAGGAATTGAAAAGGAGGTTCACAAAGATAGAATTCCGACATGTGCCCAGAATTCAGAATGAGTTCGCTGACGCATTAGCCACTTTGTCATCAATGATACAGCATCTAGATAAGAACTATATTGATCCTATTCCGGTAAGGATCCATAGTCAGCCAGCATATTGTGCTCATGTTGAGGAAGAAGCAGATGGAAAGCCTTGGTTCCGTGACATCAAGGAGTACTTATCAAAAGAAGAATACCAGGAACATGCAAATCACATTCAGAAACGCACGCTCCCGAGATTGTCAAATCACTTCTTCCACAGCGGAGGGAACTTGTACAGAAGAACTCCGGATTTGGGTTTACTAAGGTTTGTCGACGCAAAGGAAGCTTCTAAGCTACTTGAGGATGTGCATGCTGGGACATGTGGGCCACACATGAATGGTTTCGTTCTAGCCAAAAAAATACTCAGGACAGGTTACTTTTGGATGACCATGGAGACGGATTGTGTCCAGTACGTCCGCAAATGCTTTCAATGTTAGGTGCATGCCGACATGATAAAGGTGCCGCCAAACGAGCTCAATGCAACAAGCTCACCTTGGCCATTCGCCTCCTGGGGAATGGATGTTATCGGTCCGATTGAGCCCACTACTTCGAACGGACACCGGTTTATTCTGATAGCCATCGACTACTTCACAAAATGGGTAGAAGCTGCATCTTACAAAGCTGTAACCAAGAAAGTTGTCGCAGATTTTGTCAAGGATCGTATTGTCTGCCAATTCAGAGTTCCTAAGTCCATTATTAATGACAATGCCGCCAACCTCAACAGTGATCTGATGAAAGCTATATGTGAAACCTTCAAAATCAAGCACAAGAACTCCACCGCTTACAGACCTCAGATGAATGGAACCGTAGAAGCCGCCAACAAAAACATTAAGAAGATACTAAGGAAAATGGTAGAGAATCACAACCAGTGGAATGAGAAGCTACCCTTTGCTATGTTAGGGTACCGCACCACAGGTCGCACGTCAACCGGGGCAACCCCGTACATTCTGGTTTATGGTACCGAGGTTGTCATCCCAGCCGAGGTAGAGCTTCCTTCATTAAGGATCATATAGGAAGCTGTACTCAGCGATGCGGAATGGACAAGGAGCCGCTATGAACAATTGGCCCGTATCGATGGAAAGAGAATGAACGCAGTGTGTCACGGCCAACTTTATCAGAACTATCCAGAGCTTTCAACAAAAGAGTCAAATCGAGACAGTTTGCACCAGGTCAATTGGTATTGAAGAAAATCTTCCCTCATCAAGATGAAGCCAAAGGGAAATTCTCTCCCAACTGGCAAGGTTCGTACATGGTTCACAGGGTTCTAACAGAAATGGATGGAGAAATCTGGCCAAAACCAATCAATTCAGACGCAGTCAAGAGATACTATGCCTATATTATTTCACATTTCCTTTCTGATGTAATTGAACTACGCTTGACCTGATTCCCATTTAAGAGGGGATACGTAGGCAGCCTTATGGGTTCGGTCATATCATAATAAATTTTCATTTCCCCAAAAATCAGAAACTGGGGCAGAATTTTGAGGAGGATCCTCAAAATTCCGTAGCAAGTCCAGCAAGCGCCATCACATGCTAGGAAGTCAGCAGTCATTCTATAACTGGGCAGAATTTTGAGAAGGATTCTCAAAATTCCGAAGAAGATTCAGCAGGGTCAACCATCCGCAAACAATTAATATCATCTACCAAACTGGGGCAGAATTTTGAGGAGGACCCTCAAAATTCCAACATAAGAGAGCTGCAATGCCTTTGAGATATGTCACAGTCACTAGTTCATCAAAAATTACTTGATATATCAATACATTTCCAAAACAATTCTATTTTATCAATGAATGCATGTTTTTTCGAAAATTCTATTTTTTCATAATGGTCAGACGCTACCTAGGGGAACTCGAAGAGGGGCTTCCAAAGCAGAGCAGAGCAAGGTCGGCAGGCGAAGCAAGAACGAACCTCCCCTCATAAGACTTACGATTTCTCTTTGAGCGCAGGCACATTTGATGTAACGGTAGCATTAGCGGAACATGTATACACAAAGCAAATTCACCATCCATCTGGCCATCAAACACTGGATATATCCTAGAAAAGACATACTCTACCCTTATCTGCTATTCTCTCTTTGCATGAGTCTAATCTCTGACTCCATATTTGCATGAGTCTAATCTTTGACTCCATACTTGCATGAGTCTAATCTCTGACTCCACATTTGCATGAGTCTAAGCCCTGACTCCATATCTGCATAAGGCTAAGCTCTGCCTTTCATTTGCATGGGACTAAGCCCTGTCCCGGATCTTGCATGAGGTTAAGCTCTACCTCCATTTTGCATAAGGCTAAGCTCTGCCTTCCATATGCAGGGGACTAAGCCCTGTCCCGAATCTTGCATGAGGTTAAGCTCTACCTCCATTTTGCATAAGGCTAAGCACTACCTTCCCCTTGCATGAGTCTAATCCCTCACTCCACATTTGCATGAGTCTAAGCTCTAACTCCATATCTGCATAAGGCTAAGCTCTGCCTTCCATTTGCATGGGACTAAGCCTTGTCCCGAATCCTGCATGAGTCTAAGCTCTGACTCCATATCTGCATAAGGCTAAGCTCTGCCTTCCATTTGCAGGGGACTAAGCCCTGTCCTGAATCTTACATGAGGTTAAGCTCTACCTCAATTTTGCATGAGGCTAAGCACTGCCTTCTCCTTGCATGAGTCTAATCCCTGACTCCATATTTGCATGAGTCTAAGCTCTGACTCCATATCAGCATAAGGCTAAGCTCTGTCGTCCATTTGCATGGGACTAAGCCCTGTCCCGAATCGTGCATGAGGATAAGCTCTACCTCTATTTTGCATAAGGATAAGCACTGCCTTCTCCTTGCATGAGTCCAATCCTTGACTCCATATTTGCATGAGGCTGATCCTTGCCTCCATAACTTCATGAGTCTAAGCCCTGACTCTGTTTGCATAAGGCTAATCCCCACCTCCCCACTTGCACGGGACTAAGCACTGTCCCCCTTTGCATCAATATTGCTCTATTTTCTACTACTATCTACTTGCTTTTCAATCGGGCTAAGCTCTGCCCTCCATCTCACAAGACTAAACCTTGTGTCGTTACATCACATTATTGCATATCATGGGCTGAAACATCGCCAATCTGTCAAAAGGCGTCATAGTCTAAAGGCACCATCCTCATAGCCAGAGGACACCATGCCATGGCCTGAGGATCCCTCAAATTTGCATATCATTATTCAAAGGCATCAGGGTTCGGAGGCACCATTTTCATGGCCCGAGAACATCATTTCATGACCTGCGAATCCTTCATTAAACAATTCATGGCCCAGGACGTCATTGTCCAAGGACGTCATCTTTAACCGTCCAAAGACAACCTTCATGGTCCAAAGGGAATATGCATCATGTTTAAATTTTCGCAAATATGTTTGTAGCATCTTCTATCTGCAGGTAACTAGCAACAACCGCTATCCTAGCAGGAACAATCTCACTCCAGTTCCCTACAATCGTCCCGAGCCTTAACCGCTCACCGTAGCTCCTTCTACATCTCGTGTCCGTTCTTACAATAATTTTATCGGCATACTCCGCAGGTGAATCCAGAACTACACATGGACTGATTCCTATAAAACCAGGGATATGTACACAACTCGGAAATCGGAGCTCAGCCTATGTTTGTCAAATCATCACATCCGGTCAAAATTAGTCATCATTTCTTTACCCGAAAACTCTTTCATCCTTCCCGGGTAAAGAAGGGCAGCTGTTGATACCCAATTTTTCCCTATATATTTTAAATATGCATAAATATCTTCAAAATAGCATATGCATCCATATATAAGCATGCACAAGGGTTTTATTTTTTTCCATAATTTTAAGCGTTTAAATTGATTTATTTTTCCCTTTTTATCCATAAAACCCCAATAAATATTTTCCAAATTATTGTTATGATGATTTCATCATTTAATTTCTATACTTATGTCAAAATATGGCTAATATATTTTTCATGCATTTTTATAATTACATTTAGTATTGTTTAAGCTAAATTGCATATAATTGCAATGTTAGCCCTTTTAATGTATAATTATATTTTATATGCATAAAATTGGATCCAATATTTTTAAATATTAATTATGTATTTTAAATTATTTTGGCACCTTGAATTATTTTCCAGAAATTACCTATTATTTTTTTTATAAAATAAAATAGGGAAAATTGGCTATTTAAATTATAGCCAGATTTGGCTTTCAATTGTAGCCAAAATCGGACCAATTCCCAGCCCAACTTTCTAATTAAATAACCCAACCCAGACCCTATTAACCCTTACCCAAACCCGGAACCCACCTACCCGGTTGAATCCTGACCGTTGATCTCCCAGATCAACGGTCCAAACAAGCCCCTTCCTTTTTTAATCTTAAAGACCCCCTAACCCTAATCATTCTTCTAATTCCGCCGCCCTCAAGCTCTCTCATCTCCGGTCTTCTCTCTCAACCTAACCCTAGACTCTATCATACGCCTCCTTCTCCGGTCATCTCCGGCGACCTCCTTTCAACCCAAAGCCTCCAATGGGTCTCTCATCGCCTTGCTCATCATCTCTAAGGCCCTCAAGGGTCCTAGGCCATGTCGATCTGGACCTAGGGTTTCTGTTTCTGTTATTCATGGCTTCTCTGGTGTGATTTTGGGCAAAATCACACCATATATGTTACGATTTATGAAGTTTGCAACAGGTTCTTTCGTTTCTATTTGGGTTTCGTTTCTATTTGGGTTTCTTTTGAAGCCCTAACTCTCGTTTGAATCTCTTAGATCTGTGTTTACGTTTTTA
>NW_017670964.1:218606-281845 GCF_001879085.1 Nicotiana attenuata
AGGATTTCACTTCTAATTTCGTTGCATCACATAGAAATCATGTTCATAAGGTTTTGCATTCTGTCATGTTAGAAACCATGTTTATAGGTTCCAAACAATCATGCCTTAAATCAATTCAAATATAGATGCCATGCCTATAGTATTCAACTCCGATTCAGTTCTAATAAGTCTTTCTGTATGTTGCTGCAAATCGACTAAAATCAGTAATACACCTAGATATCATGCCTATAGGATCTACACTCGCAATTCTGTCTGGTAATTTAATTTGGCCTAATAAATCAATTTCATTACGCCTAGTTCATTTTTAAAACTGGTCTTATTAAGCGTTAACATTTTTATGAAACAAGTTCTTTCCAAATTGCATTAATCTCATTAGATACCATGCTTATAGGTATTAAAGGAGTCTACTTCGAAAAGGTGTTTATTCCTGCATTAATATCGACACAATATCCTGCATATAGGCAAGCCTTAAGGCATTTTCAAAACTGCATTCCCTGAAGCTCTCTCTGTCGTTTAACATTTCTGATTCTAATAACTTTTAAAAGAATCCCTAGGCAACTTCTAGGTTATAACTTCTGGGTATAAAAATGTGGTCTGTTTTTGCATCGTCACTTAGAGATCCTGTTTTAGGACTTTGATTAATAGAGACCTTAACTGTATTTGAGTCGTGCTGCTTGTATGTTTACTTGTGGAGGAAAATTGAGCCTTTACCTACTCTTCCCTGTTCTTGTTTGCTCAAAGTCCTAATTGTTGTGCTTGTCGCCTTAGAATTTTCACCTTTAAAACCTTATGGGTTTGTCTAGAACTACCTATAGGTAGAGGTCCTAACTCCCTCCGGGACCACTAAGAAGGGACGGGTAGCAGCACGCAATAGGAATCCGTGACCGACACTCGTTTTGCATGACCAATAAGGGGATGGGAAGGGTAGACATGGATATAATGACCGGTGCGCTAATGCCACGCGTAGCCCCTTTTCAAGGAGTGATTACCGGGCATTGTACTGATGTGATCCAATAGGCTAACCAACCTAGGACCTCCCTCTTCCCCAAATCCTTTTTGCTTGAAACTTTTTTTTTCTCTTTTTTTTTCTCAACCTGTTTAAATTCTTATTTTTATACAATGCCCAACATGCTCTACTTGCAATTACTTACTTCAATGGTTTATTTATGGACTAATTTGTGAATATAAGTTCGGCTGGGACCTAAATTTGTGGACGAAGAGGGGTGCCTAACACCTTCCCCTCGAGGTTACCTCGAGCCCTTACCCTAATCTCTAGTAATGCAAACCAACCCAAGAGTTAATCGCTCTAGGTGCCCTAACGCACCATAATCCATTAGGTGACGACTCTTCAAATACCCAATTCCTAAAAGGAAATGAGTCGTTACACCCCGTGAATGTCAAAACTCGGACTTCTCCCCGCGAGGAGGGGAAAAAAGGGGGCGCGACATATGGAATGAAGCTAAATCCCGAAAAGTGCGCCTTCGGCGTAACCTCAGGCAAATTCCTCAGTTTCTTGGTATCACAAAGAGGCATCGAGGTCAATCCAGACCAAATCAAGGCCATCAAAGGAATACCTGAGATATTAACCAGCAAAAAACAGGTACAAAAGCTGACGGACCGGATAGCCGCCCTGTCGCGGCTCATCTCACGGTCATCCAACAGATGCCATAAATTTTTTAACGTGCTGAAGAAAGACAACGAGCTCCAGTGGAATTTAGATTGCATCGAGGCCCTGAGAAAACTAAAAGCATACTTGTCCTCACCGCCACTACTTGCTAAGGCAGATCCCGGCGAACGCCTCCTCATCTACCTAGCCGTCTCAAAAGTGGCGATAAGCGCAAGTTTGGTCCGTGAAAACAAAGGTACGCAATCCCTGATTTATTATATCAGCAAAACCTTGGTTGATGCCGAAATGAGGTATCCCCACCTCGAAAAACTAGCTCTGCATTGGTCATAGCTTCACGAAAGCTCAAACCATATTTTCAATATCACCCCATATCGGTGGTGACGACTTTCCCCCTCAGGAGCATCTTGCATAAACCCGAGTTGTCGGGAAGGCTGGCCAAATGGACCATAGAATTGAGCGAGCATGATATAACCTATCAGCCGCGAACAGCGATAAAGTTGCAGGTACTCGCTGACTTCGTCGCCGACTTCGGTGCCGAAATATTATCCGAGGTTGAGCAAGAAGCACTTCGTGCCTCCCCCGGGCAATCGTTTACACCGACGGCGCATCGAATGCGTCGGGATCTGGACTGGGACTCGTACTTGAAGTCCCAACCGGCGAAGTAATTTGCCAGTCCATACAGTGCCCCGAAATGACTAACAACGAGGCCGAGTATGAGGCCGTAATTGCAAGACTGAAACTGGCCCTCAAATATGGTGCACGATGAGTCGTCCTCAAGTGCGACTCACAACTCATCGTCAACCAAGTTACTAGGACTTTCCAAATCAAGGAACAAAGGCTGCAGAAATATCGGACAGAAATCCATAAACTACTGCCAAAATTCGATGAATGCAGACTCGACCAAATACCCCGGGCACAAAATATCGAAGCAGATGGCCTCACCACACTGGCAGCAGCAACCAAAAATATCACCAAGGAGACTGTGGTCACCCTCCTCCACTCGTCAATAGACCAAGTCGAGGTACATTCTATAAATTTAACTTGGGATTGGCGCAACCGTATCATAACATATTTGCAGGAAGGAACACTCTCGCAAGACAAAAAGGAAGCCAAAAAGCTTCAAATACTGGCGGCCAGGTACAGCCTCATAAATCACGACCTTTACAAAAGGAGGTTCGGCGGTCCTTTGGCAAAATGCCTAAGACCAAATCAAACACGGCGTGTGCTCGAAGAAGTACACGATAGTCACTGCGGTGCCCATACAGGCAACCGAGCCCTCGTCAGATGCCTCATTCGGGCAGGATACTACTGGCCCACTATGAAAAGGGAAGCCGCGGATTACGTCAAGAAACGTGAGAAATGCCAAAAGTACGCACCTATGATACACCAAGCGGGAGAACTCCTGCACTCTGTCACTTCGCCATGACCGTTCATCAAATGGGGAATGGATATCGTCGGACCCCTCCCAGCAGGGCTAGGTAAGGCACGTTTCCTTTTAGTTTTAACTGACTACTTTTCCAAATGGGTGAAAGCAGGTGCGTTCGCACAAATATGCGAACAGGAAGTCATTACATTCATAAGGAAAAACATCATATGTCGCTTCGGCATCCCCAAAGAAATCAGCTGCGACAATGTACCTCAGTTCATCGGAAAAAAGACGACCGAGTTCTTCGAAAAATGGCGCATCAAGCGAATACTCTCCATGCCATACCATCCCGCTAGCAACGGTCAAGCAGAATCCTCCAACAAAACAGTATTGAATATACTAAAGAAAAAGCTCGAGGACGCCAAAGGGCTATGGCCAAAACTGCAACCAGAGGTAATATGGGCCTACCGCACCAAAAACCAGCACAGACGAAAAGCCATATTCATTAGTCTACGGGACTGACGCCGTTATACCTGTTGAGGTCGGAGAACCTAGCCTGAGATACTCCAATGAAAGTGGACCAAACAATGACGAGAATAGAATACAAGACCTCGATGAAGTAGAAGAACGGAGAGATATGGCTCATGTAAGGATGGTAGGCCAAAAACAACAAGCAGAAAGGTACTACAACAAGAAGGCCAAAATACGACCACTCAAAGTCGGGGACTACGTCCTCAAGGCCAAAACACAAGCGACCAAAGACCCAAAAGAAGGAAAACTGGGAACCAACTGGGATGGGCCGTATAAAATCATAACGGCGGCAAGCAAAGGGGCATTCCAACTAGAAACAATGAAGGGAAAACTACTACAAAACTGCGGGAATGTTGCCCACCTCAAATACTTCCACTTCTGAAAAACGACGCCACCCAAGTCGTACTCTTTTTCCCTCACCCGGGTTTTGTCCCAATTAGACTTTCTCGGGGAGGTTTTTAACGAGGCAACGAGGGGGACATCTCGAAGTTCAAAAGTATAATTCATCGCCCCGCCTGCCGATGACATCTCCAGGCCGAACGATGAAGAGACTAGATACAAGGAAACTTCTCCAATATGTGTATGAAACCGACATGTACAATCTCCAGTAAATGAAATAAAGCAACATTTGACTCAACATTTTACTCTCCATTGATCTTCTTTCGCAATCTAGAGTTCGACATCGCTCGAACCACGGCGGATTAATATTTCGACATTAACTCGAAATAACACCCCTAAGGCAAAGGCAGGAGCCAATAAAAAGAGTTTGACATCGCTCGAATTACGACGGGTTAACTTTTCGACCAACTCAAAATAACACCCCTACGACAAAGGTCGTCGCCAATGAAAAGAGTTCGACATCGCTCGAACCACAACGGGTTAACATTTCGACAATAACTCGAAATAACACCCCTACGGCGAAGGCTGTTGCTAATGAAAAGAGTTTGACATTGCTCGAATCACGACGGGTTAACATTTCGACCAACTCAAAATAACACCCCTACGGCACAGGCCATCGCCAATGAAAAGAGTTCGACATCGGTCGAATTACGACGGGTTAACATTTCGACCAACTCGAGATAACACCCCTACGGCAAAGGCCATCGCCAATGAAAAGTGTTCGACGTCGCTCGAATTACAACGGGTTAACATTTCGACCAACTCAAAATAACACCCCTACGGCAAAGGCCATCGCCAAATGAAGAGTTCGACCTCGCTCGAATCATTTAATACTTGACGTCGCACGGATTACTTGACATCTGACGCTGCCCGAGTAACTTTATACAACCTTGTTCGAGTTATTAAGTTCCGTGATCACCTACGACAAAAACATCACACGAGGCTGGAAACCCCCCCCCCCCCCACACACACACACACACACAACAAACGAAAATAACAAGTCAGAGGTACATAACAAAAAGTAACTGTTCCGTTACAACTCATATATTACAAAAGTTTTTTTGCAAAGGGCTCAAGAACGCCCTCAGAACAATAGCAAAGCAAAAATAAACACAACAAAGTCCTACGCCACATCATCCCCTGTGGCATACTCCTAATTATACCAAGAATCGAAGGTGATCTTGTCCGCATCATCATCATCAATACCGTCTCCGTCAGGCGTACCGGGGTCATAACCGCAAGCCTCACGAGCTGCACGTGCTTTAACATGCACATCCCGAAGTTCTGCCTCGAAAACCTTCCCATTGGCTTGAAAGGACTTGTACATGTCCAGTTGAGCTTCGGCACGGACCCACATCTCGTATAAATATCATGGCACGACAGGATCAAACGAAACATGAGATGTAAAGGGTTGCGACTGTCGTCGCACATCCTCCGCCTTCAAAGTAGTAACTTGTTCGATCAACACGGACAACTCCGCCTCCAGCTCTTGGATACGTTCCTCAAACCTCGCTACCTTGAGCGCAGATGTCTCCACCTCATTGTCCCATTCAGATCTACAAACGCAAAGGGCGTCTTCCGAAGCCTCTACCTCGGAGATGGCAGTCGCCCTATCCCTTTCAGCACGAGCAAACTCATCAGCCTTAACACTCAGCTCGCCCCTCAGGTCGACAACCTCCACCGCTCTCCTATCAAGCTCAGCAGTTAAGGTAGCCATCCGCTCTTGAAGGTCGGCGTTCTCGGCCATCACCCTCTTGCTCATCTCAAGTTCATCTTCCTTGACCTTAAGAGCCGCCTCAAGTTCACTGCATCGGGCAGTGGCCTTCATTAGGTCTTCGTCCCACTCTTTCAGCTCTTCAACCTTTTGCGCCAACTATTTCTACTTCTGCTTGAGCCCGTCACGGAATAGCTGAAAATCGCTATCCTGAGTAAAGAGATCGGCCAATGCACGATGTTTGGTGCAGTACTCCTTATATTTAGAGGCCACTTTCCCAAAAACGGTCGTGTTCTGCATATCCCTCCGATCGTGCTCAGTCTCCATGATGAGGGTCTAGCATGCATAGCAAATTCAAAACGAGGAGTGGGTTAAGTATACAAAACGAATCCAAAAGCAAAAAAAAAAAGAGAAACACTTACCCGCAAAGCCATGCCGTAAATGCTCCGTCATAGCTCTACATCACTCATCACCTTAAGCACCGCGCTCTCTGACGCAACACACAAAGGGGCAAAAGCCGATGCTGCCTGCTCGCAATTCCCCAACAAGTCGTAATCCACAGGGATGACTATGTGTCGATCAGGACCCTCCGTCCTCACTTCCACGCTAGTATGTCGCTCCAAGAAAGCTCGTACATCTTCGGGGTCAACGTTCGAACCTTAACTATCGTCCTCGACATGCACATCTCCACCTCCTCCGACAGCAGATGACGCGCCACCCTCGACGGATCGTACAGATCCCCCACCTTGATATATTCCTTCGGCCCTGGTGGATCTCCCCGCCAAAATGGCATCCGCCATAAAAACGGGACCTATGCCTGACCCAGGCAGAGACGCCACTCCCGAAGCATCAAGTCTGTTCTTTCCAATATCGGTGTCGACGGCCTTCCCAAGATCTACCCTCCTCCTTTTCCTCGACGGTGATTCATCCCCGTTGGAGGGCTCGTCCATGAGGTGGTAGATGGGTCGAGAGGAGATCTTATCCCGTACAATGACGTCATGAGAATAGTCTCTAGCCGGTACAGTCTGAGCACGATCCCCTCGGACGGACTCAGCTAAGGCAAATTGCATCCCCGCCGATGCGACGGCCTAGCGAAATGTCGGGACTGAGGCCTTCTTCTCGGAAGTCCTACGACCTATCACCGCGAAGAGGTCGTGTCAACCAACGACAGCGAACAGTCAAAGGCCAAAGCAAAAGGAACACTTACCAGATGGAACTTTCGGCCCAAAGCGTTGGAGGAAAGCGGACCAATCTCGAATCCCTGCCAGATAAGGTAGTACGCGAGCTACCCAGTCCTCGATACCGACGACGGGAAAAGGTGCACACCTCTCAGCTGTACAGAAAAGTCACAAGTAAATACAAATTAGAAAGAACGAAAGTAAACAACAAGTACCAACACCTACGGTTATGATTCCACTGTTCTGGAAATCCAGCGAGGTCCGCCACCAGGTGCTCAGTTTTGATGAAGAAATATTTGTGCCAAAATTTACGGCTCACCCGGTCGTCCGCCCAGACCACTAAACCCCCGGTCCTATGATGTCGCAAGTGTATCGTGGTGCCCCTATGAAAACTTGGGGAAAATAAAATGTAAAAGGTGATGAAGGCTAACTTCACACCCAGCCAACTCCGCATATTTCGTCAACACTAGAAAGCTTTTACACGTATACGGAGATAGTTGTGCTAGGCAGACTTCATAGAACCGAAAAAATTCCTCCGCCAAGAGGGAGGGTGTGAACGATTACAAAAGGATACACGTAGAAAGCACAATATCCCGGTCTATGGACCTCCACGAGGTCCCTCCCAGCCGGAACCATCTCGACATAAGGAGGAATATTGTACGTAAATCGGAGTTTATTTATGTGAGCCGGCTCAGTTTCAGAGACCACCAGATCGGGGGAAGGGGCAGGTTCCTTGTGGAAATCATTCCTGGACATGGGGTTTCTTGGTAGTATCTCCTCTACGGTGGGGAAACTATCCCCTCCTCAACCACTATATCCTCGCCACCGGAAGGAAGGGCCATGGATAACGGAGTTCGTCAGAAACTTCTTCGTGTGTCCGGTGTGTTCTAGGCATCTTGGTAATAGAGGGTGTGTTGGTAAAACTTAAAATAAAAAGATGAGAAGCAAAACCACGAAAATTGGGCTAAAGAACTGAGAAAGATGATCAATGGTGGAAACGTGTACACAAAGAAATGGCTAAAAGTTTATGAAGAAACAAAACCTTCACCTATTTATAGGGTTGGATGGTGCAGGAATCGAAGCAGAAGACTGCCAAGGGCGCTAGAACCAAAGCGACAAGCAATCAGGCGCTATCTCGGGAAGGTGCGTAATGATGACGTGCGTGGGAGTGACGTCACATCCTGATAACTATATCGACTAGGGTTTCGTGGGACGTGTCGACCTCTCGACCTCGGCCAAACTGGCACGACTCAACAGCCAAATTCTGCAACGGGAACGAATGATATCCGCTCATCAAGGACGTGCAGGGCCACGACCTCAACAAGCGGAGGGACTAACTGTATAGGTCCAAATTTGGCAACCACGGAAACAGATAAACGAGATTTAGGGTGGAATCACTGACATACAACGACTAACGGTCGTTGTAGCAAAGGATGACGACCAGAGGCGAGCAGTCGAAATGAAATAGTTTCGGTAGTCCAAACTCAGAAAAGGACAGGAAGAATATGCCTTTGGAATATTCTTTATATTATACTTTTTAGGGTTTTTTGGAAAAATGTCCCTTATAAATAGGGAGGGTTAGAAAATAAGAGGAGGCGGCCACTTTTCAAAGAAATAGAAGATATTGTAAAAGGAGAGAAGTTATATACGAAAGAACTTTCTTATTCTCTTGACTCAAGCACATGTTATTTAACTTTCATTCATAAATCTCAAGATTCTACATTCACATCTGCTGCATAACCTTGCATATCGTCAGAAAGAGGAGGTGCTCAATCACACAATCATTGAGTGACAATCCCTTTATACTATAACTCTTGTCATCTCTTGCATTTATTGCACTTTTATGATGTTATATATATTTTGCCAACTATATCGTATTGCACATACTATTTAGCATCCCTATATTGTTCTCACTGTATCAAAATCTCGTTTCATTTGATCTAGAGATTATTAAGTTCAACTGAGATTCATCCTATTAATTTGTTATTAATTAGTTTAGCAATTATTTGCTCAAACAGTGTTTAAGTTGGACAAATTTTGGAAGAGCTCTAGAAACTCAAATTAAAGGATGTTCATTTCCTATTGTGGGAATGTCTATCTAGAAACTAACCAGTGTAGGATAGTAGTTAGATCTATTTTTAAATGGCGGCTACTCATACCAACCCAAAAAGGAAATATTCTTCGATATTAGCATAATACGTCGAAACCATACAACACTATGGTGAAACGGCTAGGCCGGTCAAACAACGATCAGATGGCCATTATGTACACATGGTAAACATGTTGATGTCATTATCTATAGGGGCTCCTCAGTTAAACTAAAGATTTGCTTAGTTATGAAAATGGCCAAAAGGCACAGTTTTGAGCTTAGAAATGCTTTACGATATTCATACATGGTTTATGAATCGTTTATGATGTTTTTAATGCTTAGAATATTCACAAATAGTAGTTTTTATGCAATATTTTATGATATTTTGCTAGTGTTGCAGTATCCGTCCATTTGTTTAGTTTGGTGACCCCACTTCTATCATCTGTGGAGCTACTTTTGTTTATATATTTGTTCTTTTTAGTGCCAACGACATATCCCGTGTCTTATGTGATACTCTTTGTTAGATATATGTATACTTGTTAGATTATTATTTTTGTTCTTATATTTATGGTTATGACACAACTTTATATTATAATTTGGCAATGTAGCCTAATTTATGATTTCCGCTACGATGAGTCTACTAAGACATATAATTAAAAAATATTTTGCCAAAACTTGTGGCATTTTGATTCGCTTTGGTATCATTGCAAAAATTGAACCGATTTTAAAATTAAACCGGAATCCTATATATTACCAAAAATAGGAGATTGAAAGGAAAAAAATAATCTAAAAGTCATAATTTCCTTTTCCTATTGCCTACTCAACAGAAAAGATTGCAAGGTAAGAAACAATAAATCTTTGTGTTGATATTATTATCTCTCCAAGGATTTACCTTGGGACGCTCATTAGCTAGTAAACGAAAAGCTTGTGCAAAGCTAGACAAACCAGGCCAAATCTGGTCTCTCTGCTCCTGTATATCGTGACAAACCAAAATCAGCAATCTTGACGGTGTATATCTGACGCCAAACCGAACTCATCCATATTTTTCTTTACCAGCACATTAGTTGGACAAAAATCACGATGAATGATCTTGGAAGCATGAAGATAGTCGAGGCCACTCAACAAGCCACGCATAATTCCCTACACAAGAACATAAAAGAAGTTCGTCAGAAAAAAAAATTAAAAAGAAAAGAACAATGAAACACCTAATGAACATATTGGTCCCACACTAAACACCAGCCTCTTAACTCATTTGAAGATTCACAAAACTTTATCTTAAATGCCAAAAATTTTGCATTAATATGTGAACTTCCATTATCAACTAGTTTTAGTTTAGATGTACACATTAAAAAATGGAGAGGAATTTAGTAATAACAAAACAAAAAAGTTGTGAACCAAAACTTTGTAACTCAAGAGTCAACAAATATACCACACATAACCCAACACTCTCTTCCCCGACTACCCTACCCCTGACTCTCTTTCAAAAAGCTTTCTCTCATATTGTAGCTATCCAATTTCAAAAATGTGAAATGAAAAAGCATGGAAAGAAATTGCATCCCACCTTGATTTGGGATGGAGTGAGGTTCTCAACAAAAATACTAGAAAGATCACAGTCAAGACATTCAAAAACAAGGTACAAAGTTGTCCCATCTACATGCACATCCAGCAACCTGCAAAGCCAAAATAACATGTACCAGATGGTTTTAGAAAACTTAACATATCCACCTGGTGGAGAAAATGGCAAGAAAATAAAAAGTCATACAAAAGTAAAATTAGAAGGAAGACGAAAAATAAGAGAAGGAAAAAGTTTCTTGAAGGAGAAACCAAACGAAGTCTAACAACTTTTGAAGCACCCATGAAGTTCATGTAGGCATAGATGATTGGGTACTGCCTTTGACGAAAATCATATCTTGTATATATATGCTCTTTATTTTTTGGTATACCTCTTCCTAACAGGGTTTTCGACAATGTCAATAAAATATTACTTCCATTAGAAAACAAGCAAACTCAAATAAGAAACATAGAACTTCCTGCAATTGATATTGCCAATTAACTTCACAACAGCACATGTAAAGGCACGCCTGTTGCTTGTTCAAGAACATGTTATTTTGGGGAAGGCATAATAAACAATCAGTTGGCATAAACTTACCAGGATATTTTGGACCATTTGTTAGTGAATGATTAAGTAAAAATAGTCATTTATAATGAACAAAGTTACAAGCAAAAGTTAGGAGAAACTTTAAAGTGTTTAGTGTGCTCACTTCACAATGTTTTCATGATCCAGTTCCTTTAAAATAGAAACTTCTCTAAGAATGTTTGAGGGGAAAACATCAAATTTATTAGGAATACTGCCACATTACACTGGGACAGCATGTCATATATAATAGGGCTGACCACACCAAATTTCCCACTTCCTATTTCCCCCTTGAGTTCATATTGCAATAGAGTGGCAACTAAAATGAATATACATTCTCCATGGTTTGATCCGAAATGAGCAATTGCCAACAAAAGTAATAAGGAGAACGATATGAACCAGAAACTGCAACAAGAAACACACCAAACGAGAAAAGGAGAGAATTCTTCTCAAATATTATATCTAGGTAGTTACTATCTGTGACATACTACTACAACAATAACAACAACCCAGTAAAATCTCACAAGTGAGATCTGGGGAGGGTAGAGTGTACGCAGACCTTACCCCCACCCAAGAGGGTAGAGAGACTGTTTTCGATAGACCCTCGGCTCAAGGAGACAAAAAAAGACAATATATCAGTACCATCAACAGAAATCATAGAAATAATAACAGCATCATAAGTACCAGAAAATAGATGAAAAGTAATAACAATAACACGTAAGTAAGGCGCGGTACTATGAAAAGTGGAAGAATAGTATGGACACAACAATAACCACTAGCAATCTAGGACACAACCCTGTCAAGCCTTTCACCGGGCACGAAGTAGAAAGGTGCTCCACTACCTCCTAACCTACAACCCTAATGCTCGGCCATCACACCTTCATATCAAGGGCCATGTCCTCAGAAATTTGAAGCCAAGTCATGTCCCGCCTGATCAACTCTCCCCAATATTTCTTGGGCCACCCTCTACCTCTTCTCGTACTCGCCAATGCCAAATGCTCACATCTCCTTACCGGGGCATTCGGACTTCTCCTCCGCACGTGCCCGAACCATCTGAGCCTTGCCCACCTTCTCACCAATATCTTCATTCCTAATCTTATCCATTCTAGTGTGCCTGCACATCTACCTCAATATCCTCATTTCTGCTACTTTCATCTTCTGGATATGTGAGTTCTTAACCGGCCAACACTTTGCCTCATAAAACTGTTCGGGCATACACTATTAACCATGCATTTGGATATAGTATATTCTAATAATTGTCATGGTTAAAAGTCTAAGTGGGAGATTGTTGGAATATATATACTATTAACCATGGGTTTGGTTCAGATATAGTATTTATTATGGAAGAATTGTTTATTCAATTTTAATAAAGTTTTAAATAGATCATCTATTAGTCTGTGTCTTTGCTTATATAGTTGATGATTTAGTTTATAGAGTTTAGCTTATACACGGAAGATTAAATCATCAGTTCTTATAAGTATAAAGTTTGAGTTCACAATCTAATGATGGAATTGGACAAACCATCATGGATGATTGTGGCACAAGATTAATATAATTTATCTTGATTACGGGAATGGTTTAATTCCAACTTCTTGTGGTAGTACATTTTGTATGTATTGAACGGACCAAGTAGAGATAAGTATTTTATACTGACTTAATAAAATAAACTCTCTAGCCATTAAATATACTTATACTCTTAATCTTGATATAATTATTATTAGTTGTGTACATTATTATTGTTTTGATTTATTAAAAGGCGAGATTCTTTCGTGGGTCAATATGCCTGGTAAATTGGATAATAATAATAATGTACATTGGCAAAGTAATAGTTAGTTGATGGAATCCATGTCTTGGTTTAGAGATTGATAATACACCTTTATGAAAGCTTATAAGTTTTTATGTGTAAACCCGGCTGGTGAATTTTGTATCCGACACATGAAATAAGTTAAGCGAAAGTCTAAAGGAAATAATCAATAAATTAACTCGTCAATAATTTAATTTAATTGATTAGTATCTGATCTTAACATGGGGAGTTAAATAAGATTTAATGGATGAATTTCGAAATTGAATAAGGAGTGCAATTATAAATTTTTAGTGGAATAATTCATAATTAATTATGGTAGATATTAATTTCAAAAATTAGAAATTAATTCCATAATTGGAGTCTTCTTAATTAAATTATGTGGTCCCTACTGTGCCTAAATAATAGGAAATAAATGAATCATTTTTCTGGTGGAAAAGAAAAACCCAACAGGTTTTAGAAAAGGGTTTTAACCCTTAAAACTTGTGCTAAATACATAAGGTTTTTCGCCTAGAGGGAGTAGTATATGGTGGCCGAAATTTTCAGCCAAGTTTTCCTAGAAATTTGCCCACACGAAATTGCTATTTCCGAATATTATTTGGGTAACACAGTAGAAGACCGTCGAACGTTCGGAGATCGTGATCGTGCAGGTGATGAAAATTCCATCGAATTGCTGTGGAATTTGAGGCTCACGTGATAGAGGAGCTTTGTCCACGCTTCAAGAGGTAACCCGTGAAATCCCGTTTATACTAGTTGTCTAGATTAAATCTAATTTTGATATAGGAATTGCTTCCGATGCTTATTGTAATCCATCAATTGGTATCAGAGCCCACTCACATCTAATTAGATAACTAAGTTTTTCACGAAACAAGAACATCGTGTTTATATGCATTTTTGAAGTACATGTATATGTGGTTTCCTAAAAAACTGCAGTACTGCTTTGTGAATTAACTGTGCAAATTTGGATTATTCTTGTAATCATGAGATATCTAGTTTTTATTGATATTTGATTGGGATGATCTGGATATTTTTTTGGTAAACACTAGAAAAACGCAAAACATGATTTTGACCGAATTGCCGGTATTTTCGGAGGTCAGCGAACTTGACGGACTCCGATTGAGCTGAAATTTGGTGGGTCCATCGGAAACGACGTGGTGAGTAATTTAGCAACGAATCATGGTGTTTTTCGGCGTTTTGAGGCCGTTTGGACTGTGTTTTGGACGTTTTTCTATTTTCTGGAAATTACTTTTTGATAATTTAATTCGTTTTTAATTCAATGGTGGTGGGGGTGACTCCCAATGGTCTCATGATTAAATACTAATGATATAATAGGTTTGCACATTGGCTATTAGTAAATAAACGTGTTATTGTATTAAATTCAATAATAGAGGTATAGGATTTTATTGACTAGGTCTTACAAGATATAATTGATATTGTGTGATGATATAATTATTTTGTAAGAAAGTGAAATCTTATGTTTGATATCCTGGATGACTATTGATCGGAGTGTTTGGCATATTTGCGTATAAAAAATTTCTCAAATTTTTGCCACGACCCAAGTTCTCCCTCCATGAACTGTCGTGACGGCACATAGTCTCTACGACTAGGTAAGCCTAACAATTAGCGAAAAAAGAATTAAAAGTACAAAACTAGCCAACTAACAGGTAAGTATAAATAAAGTGTTTAAAATGCCGCTCGGCATATACAATAATAACACCCTAGACCAATAATAACACTCCCAAAACCCGGAATCTCATAAATCACAAGCTAAAGAAATACATAGCGTTCTAACTCCAGAAGTCTAAACAAAGGAAAAATACAAGAAGCTTATAACTGAAGGGAGAATGGAGAGGGACTTCTAGGTCTGCGGACACGGCAGATATACCTCAAAGTCTCTGGGCTGCCTCGCCTCACGGATAGTATGGCTGAGCAGCAGAACCTGGATTTGCACAAGAAAAATATATGCAGGAAAGGGCATGAGTACATCACAGCGGTACCCAGTAAGTGTCAAGCCTAACCTCGGCCGAGTAGTGACGATAAAAGGTCAGGGCCCTACTGGTTATATATGTATAACATGGTAAACAGTATGAAATGTGACAGTATAATTGTAATACTAACAGTTAATAAAGATGAAGTCACGGAAAGAAATAACGCAGTACACAGAGATATCTACAGAGGATCTCCCAGGATAACGTCCCGCAGTCCCAAACGTAAATGTGCAGAGGATCTCCCGGGATACCGTCCCGTAGTCCAAATCGTAAATGTGCAGGGGGATCTCCCGGAATACCGATCCCCGTAGTCCCAAAATAAATATCCGGTACAAGGGGATCTCCCGGGATACCGTCCCTTAGTCCCAAATATAAATGTCTAGGGGATCTCCCGAAATACCGTTCCGTAGTCCCAAACTAAATACGCAACCAAAACAATATACACAACTTAATTTGACCGGAAAAAAAGTGATGAACAATAATAGAGATGATTTCCAGAACAATATTAATTACTCCTATTAATCTAGCTCAGAAGAGTGACAACTGACAAATAGTTAAATGACCCCGGCCCAATTTTAACTGGGGTTTGAGGCTGTAAACTCTTAGGAACAACAGCTTCAGCTTTCTCAACAAGGGGCTTTAGAGAATTTGCAGCAGCCCTCGGATCATCTGCATATGAATTCAGACCTGGTTTACTCCAAACTGCTATGATAATATCTTTGTCATCTTCAGAAGTAACAAAATATTATACTCCACTATCTAATTTTCTTTCTCTAATGTCCCTCAAACTGAAAATGTTTGAGACCATTTTGTTCTCTGTTCTATTCTCTAATCCGGTTTATGTTACACCGAGATTTGTAATAACTACTGATCACTTTAGTTGAATTGCTGCTGCATGTTCTTTACGGTAGGTCCTAGACCATATTCCCACAAATTAAATATCATAGATTGGCTTAAATTCTTAATTAATTGCCCTGCAGATTTAACGAATTGCCATGCCATAATTCAATACCTGGAAGGGAACATGTAACACATGAAGATGAAATATATTCAAGTTAATTGAGAGTTGAGACCTTGTCTAAGTGATCAAGGTTAAGATAACTTCAAATCTAATTTCATTTTACTATAAGTTCAAATCTAGTTGAACCACAAGTTCGTGTTCAATTTTAACCCTACTCGGACTTTCCGTGCATTGTTGGTAAACGAAAAACTGGCACTTACCTTTTACAAAATATATTTTGGTAATAGTACCTCTCATTATTGAAGATGACAAATTCACATATTATTCACCTGCTTTTGTATGAAACTTTATTAAACGATGAGACTACAAAAGTACACGTAAAGGATATTAATGGTCCATATTGTAGCTCATAAATTAAGGCTGATCACTTCTCTTATCCAAACTGCCAAGAGCCACTGTTTTGATTCGAATCGTTCTTTTCAGTACGTGAATTCGTGAAAGAAGCCAAAGTTCCATAATACTAGTACCTTTCTTTTCTCTTCACATGTCTTTGATATATATATATATATATATAATAGAAAAGCTCAAGGTTCGAGCGTGTGTGCTTATTGCCAATAAATTCGACATCATGGGTATTTTTGACTTTTCAAAGCATTTGCCCATTTGGATTTTCAACGTGTCTCCTAAATCTATAGCCACAACATCACTGCTATCAACGTGTTTTATAGCGCTAACACAGCAACATGCCTTCAAAGTTCAAACTTAGAGCAAAAAGCAGAGCTCCATCAACCTACATACCTTCCCTCTATTCTCCATCCTGCCGTGTGCTCCTGGGTTAGTTTCTTCTCAATCTCTCTGAATTTGTTTCATGTCGTCCTTTAAATCTTCTTTCGGGTTTCTCAGGCTAACTATAAATTTGCTTTGCCTTTGTCAATTTTTATTAAGTTTGGCAATCATCTGGTTTTGCGCTTCTTTATTTTCGATCAGTATTTGTCATTTGCTTTCGAGTTTTATACCTGTCTTTGCGCATCTTCTTTTGCTAGCTATTGACTTCGTCTATTCATCGCTTATACTGCTTGGGCGAGTTCTATCTCTATTTTTTTTCTTCTTCAGTATTTCCCAATTTGTTCTTTACATCTATGAATTTCTTCACGGTGGGGTAGTTAGTTCTCCTCCTTTTATTCAACTTACATGGATTTTGGTTCTCCTTTTCTCTGGTACCCATTAATAATTATTTGTGGATATTAGATGTATTGTCAGAAGTAGTTCAGTTCAATCAATAACGCATGATTCTGCAGCTGGAGAAATTGTTAATGAATCCGGAATCTCTGTATTATACATTGCCTTCACTCCAAAGATATTGTTCTACAAAGGGGGTGGCGATGTGTCTATTCCACTGGTCTTACACACTTAATTTCCTACTTTGGTATGTTGAGTTTGAGTTTTTCAACACAGTGGTCTTCTGGTCAGCTTGGGTTGGAATTAATTCATGTTGTCTTATCTACTTGTGAACAAATATGAATTTTAACAGAACTAGGAAATTCTAGAGGGTTTTGGTTGAGTTAGGACTAAGAGTTTACTTTTATATTCTTAGAATTCAGTCTGGCTATTCTTGAATGGTACACAACTTTAAGAAAACAGATATCAACGCATTCGTTCAATATTAAATTATCGTACAAAAATCTGAGGTGAAAATTGCTGCGGTAAGTTTGGGCCCCTTGATTTGCGCCACACTTTCTTTTAATAATATGTTTTTCTCCACCTATATAAATCTTTCATTGTTTACTTGCTGAAATTTTTAAGTTGGACCATGCACCTATAATATTTGATGATATGCCTTCTTATTTGGTGTTACTTATTTGGGACTAAGTGCTTAAGTTCGTAGCCAGAAATACTTGCCTGGGATAAAGCTAAATAGAATTCTTGGTTTGGCGAGTGGAGCCACATACTTCACTCTGCAAGGTGAGCTTCTCATTCACATATCCCCGTGTTATTAAAATAGAAAGTAGTTAAGACCAGTTCACGGTTGCTGGGACTTACTTCGTGCGTTTAACTTCTTTGTTAAATTTTTTATCTTTCATTGTCGTTGTAGTCAACCTTTGATAGAAACTTCCTTCTGGTAGTGGACAACTGTTGAGGTTGATTTAGTTGTCATACACCAGTAAAAAGTAAGTACCTACTGCAACTGATTTTGTCTCTGTAATTTGTGTTCTTTCTTTCCACCATTCAGTGACACAAAATAGACTTACGGATGCTAAAGTCACATAAGACCAAGTCCACGGAGAAAGAGATGGGATTGATGTATCACAATGAACTACTCATGACTTCATTTTTTTCTTATTTCTTCTTGTTGGGTTTTATGTATTTAATTATATTAAATACTTGAAAGAGGGTGAATGGGAAATGGAGGGAAATGAAATTTTTGAGTGAAATTTTAAGTTTTTCCCCTTAGCAAAGGAACATTGTCGCATATTGGAAGAGGAAAAGGTTTTTGATGGGTATAGAAGCAATTGCTCTACTTCTAGCTCATAAAGAGTTGAGAAGAAGGCAAGCCTCGCGCCGCCGTCGTCGCTCGCTCGGCTTCGGCTTCGGATTTTTGGTCAAATGATCGATTGATTAATTTTTGGACCAAATTTATTTGTTAATAGTAAAATATTAACAGAAATGTTATTAAATATTTGTTTTAATAAAAGAATATTAATATTAAATCCAATTCAGTTATCCAAATTTCAGTTTTCTGTTTTTGTACCAGAAAATTAACTACCCTTTAATTTTTCCTCTTTATTTTCTCTCTTTATTATTAAGTAAATAGCTATTTATGTTATGGCATTTATGTTGTGGCCGTTTTACATAAACAACCATTCTGAAGAGTTACACCTCTTCAGATTCCAGCCAACTTTGGCTATAAATACAAGGCTATTCTGCTCAGAATTTCCATACGATTTTCTGAGTTTCTCTTCCTTCTTCTGCATGCTTTTAACATCAAACAAAGCAACAGTAAGTGTGATTTGCTACCGAACTTTGCGTTCGCTGAAAACTGGGTTTGAAGTACCACTGCACCGGTGTGTAATTCGTTCTATCCTGGGAGGAAATAATTCATAACCTTGGGTACTAGGAGGGGATTAAATTCCTTAAGGAAACACTGTGAATTCAGTGGGCTCGAATTGGTTTTTGTTATTTCGTTTACATTTCTGTTTATGTTGATTTATATTTTCCAGAATTATTTTACAAATACAGATTACTAACAAGCTTAAAGAATTTAATATATTTTCTGTGTTTGTACTCACTGTTTCTGGAGAGTAAAACATGTGTGGTTTTGTACTCTATTAGAATCTACGTGATTTTAACGTTTGTGTCATTCTTTTACAGAAATGACTAATGATAATGTGAACCAAGCTATTCCAACGGAGACTGCCAATGCCTCAACGAGCCGAACAACACCGGTAGCATTGGCACCGACGGTGAAACCCGAAAAATATTTCGGGATTGATTTCAAGCGTTGGCAGCAAAAGATGTTCTTCTATTTGACTACTCTAAGTCTCCAGAAGTTCATGAAGGAAGATATTCCTGTGCTGTCCGATTAAACTCCAGAAACTGAACGCTTTCTTGCGATTGAGGCGTGGAAGCATTCAAATTTTTTGTGCAAGAATTATATTCTAAGCGGGCTGGAGGATGCTTTGTATAACGTCTACAGTGGCGTGGAAACGTCAAAGAAACTGTGGACTGCGCTTGAAAAGAAATACAAAACCGAAGATGTCGGGTTGAAGAAGTTCATTGCTGCAAAGTTTTTGGACTACAAAATGGTAGATAGCAAGTCTGTTATTACCCAAGTCCAGGAATTGTAAATGATTATTCACGATCTCCTTGTTGAAGGTATAAATCAAATTAATATTGATGTTGAAAGTAGTAATCTTAGTGTTTTTACTAACAGAAATTTCATTGAAGGTCTTGTCAGCAATGAAGCATTCCAGGTAGCAACGATGATTGAGAAGTTGCCTCCTTTGTGGAAAGACTTCAAAAACTACTTGAAACACTAACGCAAGGAGATGTCCCTTGAAGATCTCATTGTTCGGTTGAGAATCGAAGAGGACAACAAAGCTGCGGAAAAGAGAGGCCGTAGAAACTCAACAATAATGGGAGAAAATATTGCTAAAGAGAACAAAAGGAGGAAGAAGGCTTCTGCTGCGGAAAAGAGAGGCCGTGAAAACTCAACAATAATGGGAGAAAATATTGTTAAAGAGAACAAAAAGAGGAAGAAGGCTTCTGGAACGAAATACAACCCAAGCAAGAAGCGGTTCAGTGGAAACTGCTACAACTGTGGAAAAACCGGACACAAATCTACGGAGTGTCGTGCTCCGAAGAAAGACAAGAAGAAGGGTCAAGCGAACATGGTTGAAAAGCATGATGATGTTGATGACTAATGTGACATGCTTTCCGAATGCAACTTGGTGGGCAATCCTAAAGAGTGGTGGATTGATTTTGGAGCTACTCGCCATGTTTGTGCTGTTAGAGAAGCTTTTGCTACTTATGCTCATGTTGGACTCGATGAGACGATTTCAAAGGGAAATGCTGCAAAGGCCAAGATTGAAGGATGTGGGAAGATATTTCTCAAAATGACTTCCGGCAAAGTGGTGACTTTGAACAACATCATTCATGTTCCCGAGATTAGAAAGAATTTAGTCTCTACTGGACTTCTTGTTAAGAATGATTTTAAATGTGTATTTGTATCTGATAAGGTTGTAATAAGTAAGAACGAGATGTTTGTAGGAAAAGGTTACCTCACCGAGGGCCTTTTCAAGCTGGATGTAATGGTTGTTGAAAATAATAATAAAATTTCAGCTTCGTCTTACTTAGTTGAGTCAAATGAATTATGGCATATACGTTTGTGTCATGTCAATTATAAAACTTTATGAAAAATGATTAATTTGGAAGTATTGCCTAAGTTTGAATGTGACAAATCAAAATGTCAAGTATATGTGTAATCTAAGTATGTTAAACATCCTTATAAGTAAGTTGAAAGGAATTCAAATCCTTTAAACTTAATTCACACAGATATTTGTGATATGAAGTCAATACCATCTCGCGGTGGAAAGAAGTATTTCATAACTTTTATTGACGATAGTACTAGATATTGTTATGTTTACTTACTTAATAGTAAAGATGAAGCAATAGAAGCATTCAAGCAATGCAAAAATGAAGTTGAAACGCAACTTAACAAGAAAATCAAAATGATATGAAGTGATAGGGGTGGTGAATATGAATCTCCTTTTGAACAAATATGTTTAGAATATGGAATTATTCATCAAACAACGGCCCCTTACACGCCCCAATCCAATGGGATTGCAGAAAGAAAGAATCCTTCATTAAAGGAGATGATGAACTCTTTATTGATAAGTTCTGGTTTGCCACAGAACTTGTGGGGGGAAGCCGTTCTTACGGCTAGCCGAATACTAAATCGAGTACCCCATAGCAAAACACAATCCATTCCATATGAAAAATGGAAAGGAAGGAAGTCCAACTTGAATTATTTTAAAGTGTAGGGGTGTTTGGCAAAAGTGCAAGTTTCTAAACCCAAAAGGGTAGAACTAGGATCGAAAACCGTTGATTGTGTTTTCATAGGATATGCGACTAATAGTAAAGCATATCGATTTCCTGTTCGTAAATCAGAAAATCCCAACATTCATAATAATACGGTTATAGAATAAGATAATGCTGAGTTCTTTGAAAACATATATCCGTATAAAAAGGAATGTGAGTAGATTGGTGAAGGATCTAAACGACCTCGGGAAGAAACAAAAGAAAGTACACTTAACCAAGAGGATCCAAGACGTAGTAAACGTCAAAGAACGTCTACTTCATTTGGACCAGATTTTGTGACTTTCTTATTGGAAAATGAGCTTCAAACATTTAAAGAAGCTATGTCTTATTCGGAATCATTGTTTTGGAAAGAGGCAGTCAATAGTGAAATAGAATCCATACTGAATAACCATACATGGGAATTGGTTGATCTTCCTCCTGGAAATAAACCGTTGGGTTCTAAATGGATCTTTAAGAGGAAAATGAAAGATGATGACACTATTGACAAATTTAAGGCAAGACTTGTGGTCAAAGGGTATAGACAACGAGAAGGTCTTGACTATTTCGATACATACTCTCCAGTTACAAGAATTACGTCCATACGAACGTTAGTAGCGTTAGCTACAGTTTATGGTCTTGAAATTCATCAAATGGATGTTAAGACAGCCTTCTTAAATGGAGAGTTGGAGGAAGAAATTTACATGGAACAACCTGAAGGGTTTGTGGTTCCAGGTAAAGAAAAGAAGGTATGTAGACTTGTTAAGTTCCTTTACGGACTAAAACAAGCACCCAAACAATGGCATGTGAAATTTGACCAAACAATGTTGTCAAATGATTTTAAAATAAATGAATGTGATAAATGTGTGTACATTAAGAATGTTCCAAATCACATAGTCATTATTTGCTTATATGTTGATGATATGTTGATAATGAGTAATGACATTGCCAACATAAATGCGACTAAGCGCATGCTAACTGGCAAGTTTGATATGAAAGACTTGGGAGTTACTGATTTAATTCTGGGAATTAAGATCCATAAGACTTCTCAGGGTCTGGCATTGTCACAGTCTCATTATATTAAGACAATACTTGAAAAATTCAAGCACCTGGGCTTTAAAGTTGCAAAGACTCCAATTGACGTAAATCTTGCATTAGCAAAGAACAAAGGCCAAAGCATATCACAGTTGGATTATGCTTGTGTGTTGGGTTGCTTAATGTACATCATGAATTGTACACGCCCAGATATAGCTTGTGCTATAAGTAAATTGAGTCGATATACGAGCAATCCAGGTCAATCTCATTGGATGGCCATGAAACGAGTTTTGGGTATTTAGTACATACCCAGGACTTTGCTTTGCACTACAGTAAATATCTTGCGGTCATTGAGGGATACTGTGATGCAAATTGGATCACCAGATCAACTGATTCTAAGTCCACAAGTGGATATGACTATTGGTGGATGAGCGGTATCTTGGAAGTCGTCCAAACAAACTTGTATTGCCCGCTCTACAATGGAGGCTGAATTCATTGCTTTAGATAAAGCCGGTGAAGAAGCTGAATGGCTCCGGAATTTCTTGGAAGATATTCCATTTTGTCCCAAACCTTGCCACCAATATGCATACATTGCGATAGTGAAGCGGCAATTGGAAGGGCTGGGAGCGTTATGTATAACGGTAAATCCCGTCATATACGACGAAGACATAAAATCGTTAGGCAATTACTCTCTAGAGGAATTATCACGATTGATTATGTAAAGTCAAGTGACAATGTGTCGGATCCACTTACAAAAGGCCTAACTAGAGAGGTGAGAAATCATCAAGGGGAATGGGACTATGGCCGAGAACAAGTCATAGTGGCGGTAACTTTACCTAGAAGATTGGAGATCCCAAGATCTAGGTTCAAGGAGATCAAACAAAGTCATTAATGACGGTTCAATATTGTCAACTAAACTTTTGGTCCATTCTCATGATGAGACAATGTTCAGTACCAAAGGATAAAGTATTAAGGCGTTTTTAATGATTTCTAAATTTGATACGGGGTATATCAAATAGTGTATCTACGGAATGACACGTTTAGGAATCACCTATGTAAGTGTGAAGTGTTAGCTGCTTCAAGGAGAACTCTGGAAGGCCAGTTCTCTACGCACTTATGAAACCAGGCGGTGTTCATGGCTGAAACGAACACAACAATGAGAACCAAAGGCGGTTAAGGATTGGTTGTGTGACTTCTGGTTGTCTAGGTATGCACTAAAGTTCGACGGTTCATAGATATCAAATCTACCGATTGATCGAGTATATCCGACATAAGTTAACTACGGAAAGTTCATAGGGAAACCTACTTATCCAGATGCAATTAATCCTTGCTTGCGAATCACACAGTTTTTCATGCATGTTTTCGTGATATAGCCATTCCCAGTCATGCGGGGGATTGTTGGGTTTTTATGTATTTAATTATATTAAATACTTAAAAGAGGGTGAATGGGAAATGGAGGGAAATGAAATTTTTGAATGAAATTTTAAGTTTCCCCCCTTGGAAAAGGGACATTGTCCCATATTGGAAGAGGAAAAGGTTTTTGATGGGTATATAAGCAATTACTCTTCTTCTAGCTCATAAAGAGTTGAGAAGAAGGCAAGCCTCGCGCCGCCGTCGTCACTTGGCTCGGCTTCGGCTTCGGCTTCGGATTCGGATTCGGATTCAGATTCGGATTCGGTCAAAAGATCGATCGATTGATTAATTTTTGGACCAAATTTATTTGTTAATAGTAAAATATTAACAGAAATGTTATTAAATATTTGTTTTAATAACAGAATATTAATATTAAAATAAATATTAATATTAAATCCAATTCAGTTATCCAAATTTCAGTTTTCTGTTTTTGTAACAGAAAATTAACTACCCTTCAATTTTTCCTTTTTATTTTCCCTCTTTATTTTTGAGTAAATAACCATTTATGTTATGGCATTTATGCTGTGGCCGTTTTGCATAAACAGCCATTCTGAAGAGTTACACCTCTTCAGATTCCAGCCCAACTTTGGCTATAAATACAAGGCTATTCTGCTCAGAATTTTCATACGATTTTCTGAGTTTCTCCTCCTTCTTCTGGATACTTTTAAAAGCAACAGTAAGTGTGATTTGCTACCGAACTTTGTGTTCGCTGAAACACTGGGGTTTGAAGTACCTCTACGCCAGTGTGTAATTCGTTCTATCATGGGAGGAAATAATCCATAACCTTGGGTACCAGGAGGGGATTAAATTCCTTAAGGAAACTTTGTGAATTCAATGGGCTCGAATTGGTTTTTGTTATTTCCTTTACATTCCTATTTATGTTCATTTATATTTTTCAGAATTATTTTACAAATACAGATTACTAACACTTCTTACCACATTATATCGGCAGAATTTGATTTATGAAGTGGTGCAGTCTTGAAATTAAATGCGTCGCATTCCCACCGAAGTAATTTGAGATAATAGCAGGTGAGGATGGTAAAATCTGTATATAGCACACTATCTTTACTGGTTGTGTTGTCATTTCAAATGTTCACGTCGTCAAATTATAGTTCCATCAAAGCACTTTGTGTAAAGGAATTTATGAAGTTTGTTTTTTGACGTAGAAAATAGGATTAGTGACTAAACAACAGAGGTAACTTTTTATTTTTATGTCTACCGTTGGGTGTTGATGTGTGTTGGTCATGTTTAAAAGGTTAACAAATGGAAGAAAGTTGTGTTAATCTGGTTTAGAGTCAATTTGTATGGCTATATCTGTGTATTAGTATAATTATGGAGTCATCAGTATATGTGAAGAACTGGAACATAAAATATCAACGATGGACCATGGAAGTTTGAAAATAATAGAGAGTGATGAGGTGAGACTTTCATGTTACCTTACTATCTGGGTCTGTTATGTTTTCTGCATTAGAGTTGAACGTGGTCGTGGCTTGTCCATGTTATAAAGATGTTATCTTCTAATATAACTTTTGTTTATGATATGTGAGATTTTGTATGCCATTTTGCTGAACTACGTATTTCATATATTGCAGGATATAATTATTCAAAGTTATAGTACAGAGTAACTACCAATAGAGAAGTTGCAAAAAAAAAAAGTTGGAACAACTTCTATTGGAGATGTTATTAAGTGAAATGACATGATCAAGGAGGTATAAGCTGTGTCTTTTAGTACTGCAGGTGGGATTTAAACTCCTTTATGGTAGAAAAGGAACAACGGCATTTTCATATGTAAAACATCTCTTGAATTTGCTGGTGTGGCTTATCAGAGTGGAGGATATGGTATTTTCAATTATCATTTGAGTACATTGTTGTTGTGCTCACATGAATGTAAAGAATGTATCAGTTGGCAACCATACCACATCCATGAGTGTGTATTTATTCCGAAATGCATCTAGATAACATCGAGGAATTAGTAGTTTTGTTGCTTATATCGGATTTAGTTAGTGATCATGTACATGCATCTATGTCTCTGTCATTTTAGGCCCATCGATGTAATGTTGTCTGTAACTTAGTAGTCACTTGTATGCATATATTTCTTTCGCTGCCATTTCATAAAAAACATTAAAAATTATAGCTCTAACTTTTAGAGCATTGGGCCCGTGCTGGCACGGGCACCACCACCTAGTATATATACATACGTAAAAGACTAGTTTTAAGTATTTATAGAGTTCTCATATCCTAGAAATGATGAAGGTGATGCACAATATAATTACAAATCTTAGCAATTGAAGTCAGACCTCAGGTGCGAATCATTGCTGAATTTGTTATTGTTATTGTTATTTTTGTTATTATCAATTGTAACTGTCACGACCAAAAAATCACTAATCGTGATGGCCGCTAACTTGATCCACTAGGTAAGTCAACTAACAGAAAATACAATCCAAATGAGATTATAGGAAAATAGTAAAGAATTATATGAACATTTACAAATTGATCCACGAACTGGTAATACGAATCATGAGCTTCTAAGACTTTGAATTTACAAAGCTGGTACAAATAATTACACGACCTGTTTGAAATTTACATAACAGATTAACAAGACCTAAGCTACCAAGGAAAAGCGGCAGCTATATCCGGAATGCACGAACATCTTCAGAGTCAGCTCCCGACATCACCAGCATCTCCGCTCCAAAAAAAATCTGCACGCAAGGTGCAGAAGTTTAGTATGAGTACAATCGACCCCATGTACCTAGTAAGTATCTTGTCTAACCTCGTCAAAGTAGTGATGAGGCTTTTTAGTTTAAAGTTACTCACTGATAACACCTGCACCGTAAATCAGCAATAGAACTATACCTCGATATATCAGAGAAGAATACATGAAACGAATACGCAAAATAATAACCGAGTGCTAGTAGAGATCACAATTCAGCGTCTTACAATACCTTGACCAATCATTTCCTTAGAATGAAACCAATAAATCACGACAGTCACTTCATAACTTTCATAGCATGAGGAATGTACTCAGATATCAAGTCGATTCTACGGCAACACCCATCGTGCTTTTATCTCATCCTCACCCAATATACGTACAAAAGAACCAACCAGATGATAGAAATACCGATAACAGGAATTACAAAGTAGGAAATATGCAAGTAGCAATAATGAACGAGGATATGCATGTGGGCAACAGTAAAAGACTAGGAGGAAAGCATGTGAGTAATGACAGCAATTAGAAGACAAGGAATATCAACTTCAACTAGTACAGGTATAACAAATAAGAAGGAAACACATGATATTTACAAGTTAACAAGTAGAGGCATGAATGACTAACATAGAAAAAGGGCTTGTACTAAAGTGCAACAGAATAGGCACGACATGGATATAATTATAACAGCAGGAAGTAGGCATGTATT
The DNA here is from genome assembly GCF_001879085.1 of Nicotiana attenuata. Taxonomy (NCBI): domain Eukaryota; kingdom Viridiplantae; phylum Streptophyta; class Magnoliopsida; order Solanales; family Solanaceae; genus Nicotiana; species Nicotiana attenuata. The sequence continues at coordinate 245,830 of NW_017670964.1, forward strand.
TGCAAATTAAACAAGTAGAAGATATGGACAACACAACAACGATTAAAATATTGAACAAGGACAGGACAATAACAGCAAGTCACACAAGATCAATAAGTACGAGAATAACCGCTCAAGATAAAGACATGAACGTATACACGGAAAACAGATATCACTACATAATGCATGTCCCTCATCCTCGCCTGAACAAAAACACCCATCGTGCCATGATCTCACGATTATATAAAAGCATAACAATATAAATAAAATGGCATGGCATCACCCTTCGTGCTTTTACTCTCTAAAGATGTGGCACAACATCACCCTTCGTGCTTTTACTCTCAATAATGTGGCACGGCATCATCCTTCGTGCTTTTACTCTCAATAATATGGCACGACATCACCTTCGTGCTTTTACTCTCAAATGATATGGCACAGCATCACCCCTCGTGCTTTACACTCTCCCTTACATGATAATGTATAAACAATGGCATGGCATCACCCTTCGTGCTTTACACTCTTCCTTACCAAGCATATGTATATCAATGACAAACAAGGCAGGAAGCAAGAATAATATCAAGGAGAGTGTTTAAATGAATATTCCAAACGAATCCCAATCACAACTTCACAATGCCATCAATAATTCAATAAACCCTCAAGAACCGTATTACTCAAGTGTTTCAACAATTCTCAAGAATGATCTACAACACGAATATTGAATCTAGTATCTAAAGAATATCGGCTGTAGCAATGTATTAATGAATACGCATAGTGATGACCGAATTAGACACATCAATGTATTCTCATAATTCCATCGAATTTGATCATGTTATAATAAGCTAAGTCTTGATTTCTAACATTTAACATTATGTTCTTAGTATCTAAGACTCAAGTAAGGCATGAAGCAAGAAGGTCACATAATTCTAAAAGACACAATTATAATATAATCTACCCCAAAGCATGATTAACCCTGACACCTACATATACGCTCATCACCTCATATATGTATCACCCCCGCATGTAGCAAACAATAACAAATAGTAGGAAAAATTCCCTCAACAAAGTTAGGCAAGACACTTACCTCAATTCGGCTAACTCATTACTCAATTTAGCTTTTTTCCTTTAAAAATTCACCTTCGCTCAACTCAATCTAGCCAAAGACGACTTGAATACATCACACAATGCAAGAGAAAACAATTTTAATTAATAAAACTGTGATTTTTATACAATTTCTTAAAAGTCAACCCCAGGGCCCGCCCGGTCAAAACCGGGGTCCAAGGTAGGTCTTGACTACCCATAGCCTCACGAGTCCAAATATGTGTTTTGTTTCCAAATTCAAGTCCTATTTGACTCTCAAATCCAAAATTTTTATTTTTCAAAACTTTGACAAAATTTCCAAATTTTTTCCTAGATTTCTCATGGATTCGATGTTAAATCTTATATAAAATCATGAAATATAGTTGAGAATTGATTAGAGGCACTTACCCAATGATTTGGTATGAAAATCCCTTCACAAAATCGCCTCCCATCGAAGCTAGGGTTCAAAATATATCAAAATGAAGCTAAGTCTCGGAATTCTCAGCTATATGCAAGCTGCATATGTCGCATTTGTGACATGGGGTTCACGCAAATGCAAACATCTCATCGCAAAAGCGAATGAGTAGATTTCCTGTCAAGTTCGCATTTGCGACCCAATACTTCGCTAATGCGAAGACCAATATATCGCCAAAGCGGCAAGGTCCCTCACAAATGCCAACAACCCCACATCGCAAATGCGAAGGGATTCTTCGCCATTGCGAATCTTCCCCAGCATCCCAGATTATGCAAATGCGATGGCTGCTTCACAATTGCGACTTTCGCATTTGCGACTAAAACATCGCAAATGCGATGATACCGGTACCTGCACTCAAAAATCATGGAAAATCATTCTGAAACCAATCTGAAACTCACCCGAGCCCCTCGAGGCTTCAAACCAACCATGCATCCAGGTCCAAAAACACAACACGAACTTGCTCACGCAACTAAATCATCAAAATAACCTCTAAAACCACGAATCGAGTGCCAAAACACATGAAGATCAAACTAAACTTCAAGAACTTCTAGAATCGCAACCAACCATCCGAACCATGTCAAATCAACTCCAAATGGTGCCAAATTGTTGCAGAGAAGTTCTATATGACAAAACAAACCTACTTGAAGCTTCAAATCACGCATAACAACCTCGAAACGACGAATCGCACCTCAAGTCAAAATCAATGAACTTTGAGAGTTCAGCTTCTACAATCGATGCTGAAACCTATCAAATCACCTCCGATTGACCTCAAATTTTACACAAAAGTCACATTTGCCATTACGGACCTACTCCAACTTCCAGAATCACAATCCGACAACAATATCAAAAAGTCCACTCTCGGTCCAACTTTTGCCATTTCAAGACTAATTCAACTACGAACCTCCAAATTACAATCCGGACGCGCTCCTAAGTCCAAAATCGCCCAACGGAGCTAACGGAACTGACGAAACTCCACTTCGAGGTCCAATGCTAAAAAGTCAAACTTGGTCAACTCTTCCGACTTAGAGCTTAACTCTTGATGTTTATTCTTCCAAATCGATTCCGGATAACTTGAAACCCAATACCGACGATTTACGCAAGTCATAATACATCATGCGGAAATACTCGAGAACTCAAACTATCGAGCGAAGTGCAGATACTCAAAACGACCAGCGGGTCGTTACATCCTCCACCACTTAAACATACATTCGTCCTCGAACGTGCTAGGATTCATTCCAAATCTGTTAAATCAAGTTGTAACCTTACCATGCACAATCCCGGGGGTGATCCCACGTCACCCTGTTTCACATAAGCCCGCCCACACAACATAACTAGAGATGCTTATTTCAACCCTAGGTCCTTAAACCTTAGACCCCAATCTCTATCATCCAGAATATGTTACAAGACCCGAATCCCATGTCTACACATTGTATAAGTCTGAACAAGTTGCATCAATCACATGATATACCCCATCACTTCGACGCTCACAATAGGAACTGCTTACCACTATTACTGCCCGAAAACAAATCTGGTGCCGGTAGCAAACCTCATATCGGTTAGAACATCGTTTGAAACCTTCATACCCTGCTGATGATGAAAGAAACATGCATATCCTCTTAACCACTCATCCGATCAATAAGCCAAGAAACTCACTCGTCCGACCAGGGCTATTGTCCAAATCCTCAGCAAAATATAGTATTATTCATCCAACCCTTCTTCATCCCAATACAATAGTGCAAATCTCAGGTCTAGAAACCATATCTGAGCCTATACAAGCAGCCCCACCGACAAGTACCAATAACAATCATATAGAGCCCCACGCAACCCGGTTCTGTATACCAACAAGTAATAATTCAGACATGACAGATAACCGTAGGAAAACTAAATAAGAAGACTACTAAGCAAGTTAGGCAAGCAGGGAAATTTTAGCATTTCACTATGAACTATTTTCAACAAGGTGGAAGCAAAATTCACGAAATAGGAATAAGGAGTTACATTTCATCATTGTACTATTGCGGCGTGCAATCCGATCCCATTATATCAATCCACATAGGGTACCCATCAAGCCATAATACTCGGGCTCACTGATCATATGTGCGTCAACATCAAGCAAAATAGAGTGCAGAAAATATAACTGTGGGAAAATTATTAGAATCAAACAATATTGAGAAGGTCAAGCACAACTATGGTGCAATAAGCATATCAACATTATGAAGGCCACCTCACCCATAATGCCATGAGGCCTATTGAATCACAATATGTGTGCGAAGAATCATGTAACCCTCACAACCCATCATAGCGTAAGAGACAAACATATAACATAACCCAAGGTGCGAATAACATTCATTATGCCCGATGATATACATGTGGTAACAGCTGCGCAGGAGCAAGCAAATTCGATCCGATACAGTAAACACATCCTCATTAGGCTCTCAAATAATTCCCATACTAGATTCTGATCATTCCTGAACAGGCAAATAACCTTCCACAAGCCCTTAGAAACATTTCCATAACACATATCATCAGTCACCTAATCCTCCATATTCCTTCACAAGTCGCAATCAAGGAATAGTCTTCCAACAAGCGCATCCAATCTCTGCACCCCTTGTATACCTGAATTTCCATACCCGATCTTAACACCGCTACTCAAATAGTTGATGCGTCACCCATACTCCATCATTTAACGGAAAAATACTCATAAGTCAACACACAATGCACCTTCCAATATGCGAACTCTCCTCCGATGGGAATAGATAGTGCCAGCAAAACCTTAGACACCAGAAATCGTCCGTCTCATCAAGAACTCATATCCCTCCCTCCAAAACTAAATCGCAACCTTGTACATGCAACTTTTCAACCCCATACGGCACATCACCTCTAACATGCTAACTCACTACACTACGAAAATCTCATAGTCAACTCTGAACCATAAGCGAATTGAACATCTCATCAACCGAGAATCTTTCATTTAACTCAATCCAGGAGAACACCACCACACGCAATATAGCTTCTATACCTGTAGAAAATATCAACTCCGACTGTGGTCATAACCATGATAAATTCTTCGGAACTTGTTAACACATAATCGAGTAATCAGAACCAATCGCCTCTAACTCAACCGAGTCACGCAGACTGCCAACCCGAAAGTAACTCAATCCAATATGACCACCCTGAAGGAACCTCCTGGGAACCCGAAGCCATTTCTTGCATCACTCAAATATTGACATGTAGACCTTCTTGACAAGGAAATATTGTAGATCCAATTACCTTTTGCTACCGTTTTCAAGCCCGCCCGTAGACAATTTCAAAAGTCCTTAAAGGCTACATAAGACCTGGAACTCGCCAGAACCTTCTCGATAACCACTCATCTTACTCTAATCTTCAATACACAGCTAATACGCATCGAGCAACCCGTGCTTCACCAGCATATGACCGTTCGAAGAAATAACCAAGCAATCCCTCGGTCCAGAAACTGATACGGCCCATGATCCTACAATTTGATCGTCATTAACAGACTCAACCACTTAGCTCGAAGCCATACAACACCTCATTAGTTTAACCCAAAGCACTATATCTTCACAGCATGCCCTGATCCCGCACGGCTATTAGCTGAATACTTCAAAAACTCATGCAATACTGGTCATAGAACACCCTGAAGACTCTGCCAAGCGCTTACCCATCATTGCAATAGTCAACAACTTCCCCAAATGCTTTGAAATGATAACATCTATACTTCACCGACGGAAACCTCATACGAGACATACGATCCAAACTCATCACGCAGGAGATGGCCCCCCGGTTATACTCAAATCCACACCTTGTGATGACCCACCTTAATCACAACAACCAGGCCACCAGCCAATCTTCCCAAATCTGGTCTTACCACCAGATATAAGAACCTGCCTCATACCACAAATGAACGATTGAAAGATTTAACATTGCACCTGCTCCTGAGGCTAGACAACACATCGCGATGATAATCAAGCATCACCAGCCCTTCGTAATCTATCTGCAACATCATAGATCATCGGCACATAGCGAATACTAAGTGCACAACATCACATATGAACGATGGGGAGAGTCAAAGTCGTAGATTTCAAGCTGCAACAAGGGCACACAATAAGGGAAGAAGAAAGGGAAATTTTCCTAAATGCCCTGTAGCCTCCCAAAGAAAGGTATGGGCGTCATCATACCGATCCGCAAGACTCTACTAGACACTTGCTCATGACTCGTAAAACCTACGAACCTAGTGCTCTGATACCAACTTGTCACGACCCAAAAATCACTAGTCGTGTTGGCACTTAACTCGATCCGCTAGGTAAGCCAACTAACAGAAAATACAATCCAAATGAGATTATAGGAAAATAGTAAAGAATTATCTAAACCTTTACAAATTGATCCAAGAACTGGTAGTACGAATCATGAGCTTTTAAAACTTTGCATTTACAAAGAAGATACAGATAATTACGCAATCTATTTGAAATTCACATAACAGATTAACAAGACCTAAGCTACCAAGAACAAGTGGCAGCTATATCCGGAATGCACGAACATCTTCAGAGTCAGCTCCCGACATCTCTAGCAGCTCCGCTCCAAAAGAAAATCTGCACGCAAGGTGCAGAAGTTTAGTATGAGTACAATCGACCCCATGTACCCAGTAAGTATCTTGTCTAACCTCGTCGAAGAAGTGACGAGTCATTTTAGTTTAAAGATACTTACTGATAACACATGCCTCGTAAATCAGCAATAGAACTATACCACGATATAACAGAGTAATACATGAAATAAATACGCAAAACAATAATTGAGTGCTAGTAGAGATCACAATTTAGCATCTTACAATACCCCGATCAATCCTTTCCTTAGAATGAAACCAATAAACCACGACAGTCACTTCATAACTTTCATAGCATGAGGAATGTACTCAAATATCAAGTCGATTACACGGCAACACCCTTCATGCTTTTATCTCATCCTTACCCAATATACGTATAGCAAAACCAACCAGATGATAGAAATACCGATAACAGGCATTACAAAGTAGGAAATACGCAAGTAGCAATAATGAACGAGGATATACATGTGGGCAACAGTAAAAGACTTGGCGGAAAGCATGTGAGTAATTACAGCAATTGGAAGACAAGGAATATCAACTTCAACTAACTAGCATGATGGATGACTAGGTACGGGTATAACAAATAAGAAAGAAACGCATGACCTTTACAAGTTAACAAGTAGAGGCAAGAATGACTAACATAGAAAAAGGGCTTGTAAACAGAATAGGCACGACATGGATGTAATTATAACAGCAGGAAGTAGGCATGTATTTGCAAATTAAACAAGTAGAAAATATGGAAAACACAACAATGGTTGAAATAGAGAGCAAGGAAAGGACAATAACAACAAGTCACACAAGATCAATAAGTACGACAATAACCACTCAAGATAAAGACATGAACGTATACACAAAAAACAGATATCATAACATAATGCATGTCGCTCATCCTCGTCTGCACGGAAACACCCATTGTGCCATGATCTTACGATAATATAAAAGCATAACAATATAAATGAAATGGCACGGCATCACCCTTCGTGCGTTTACTCTCAAATGATGTGGCACGACATCACCCTTTGTGCTTTTACTCTGAATAATGTGGTACGGCATCACCCTTCGTGCTTTTACTCTCAATAATATGGCATGGCATCACCCTTCGTGCTTTTACTCTCAAATGATATGGCACGGCATCACCCTTCGTGCTTTACAATCTCCCTCATATGATAATGTATAAACAATGGCACGATATCACCCTTCCTGCTTTACACTTTTCCATACCAACTATATATATATCAATGACAAACAAGGCAGGAAGCATAAATAACATCAAGATAAGTGTTTAAATGAATATTCCAAACGAATCCCAATCACAACTTCACAATGCCATCAATAACTCAATAAACCCTCAAGAACCGTATTACTCAAGTGTTTCAACAATTCTCACAGATGATCTACAACACGAATATAGAATCTAGTATCTCAAGAATATCGGTTGTAGCAATGTATTAATGACTACACATATTGATGACCGAATTAGACACATCAATGTATTCTCAGAATTCTATCTAATTTGATCAAGTTATAATAAGCTAAGTCTTGATTTCTAACAATTAATACTATGTTCTTAGTATCTAAGAGTCAAGTAAGGCATGAAGCAAGAAGGTCACGTAATTCTACAAGACACAATTATAACATAATCTACCCCCAAGCATGATTAACCCTGGCACATACATATATGCTTTTCACCTCATATATGTATTACCCCCACATGTAGCAAATAATGTCAAATAGTAGGAAAAATTCCCTCAAAAGAGTTAGGCAAGACACTTACCTCAATTCGGCTAACTCAAAACTCAATCTAGCTTTTTCCTTTAAAAATTCACCTCCACTCGACTCAATCTAGGCAAAGACGACTTATAATATATCACAAAATTCAAGAGAAACAATTTCAATTAGTAAAGCTATGATTTTTATACAATTTCTAAAAAGTCAACAAAAGTCAACCCCCGGGCCCGCCTAGTCAAAACCCGGGTCCAAGGGTAGTTCTTGACTACCCATAGCCTAACAAGTCCAAATATGTGTTTTGTTTCTATATTTGAGTCCTATTTGACTCTCTAATCCCAAATTTTCATTTTTCAAAACATTGACAAAATTCCCAAAGTTTTCCCTAGATTTCTCATGGATTTGATGTTAATTCTAATATAAAATCATGAAATATAGTTGAGAATCGATTAGAGGCACTTACCCAATGATTTGGTATGAAAATTCCTTCACAAAATCGCCTCTCATCGAAGCTAGGGTTCAAAATATATCAAAATATAGCTAAGTCTCGAAATTCTGAGCTATATGCAAGCTGCAGATGTCGCATTTGCGACATGGGGTTCACAAATGCGAACCCCGCAAATGCGAACCAGAAGATTTCCTGTCAAGGTCGCATTTGTTACCCAATACTTCGCAAATGCGAAGACCAATATATCGCAAAAGCGGCAGGGTCCCTCGCAGATGCGAACAACCCCACATCGCAAATACGGAGGGTTTCTTCGCAATTGAGAATCTTCCCCAGCAGCCCAAATTTCGCAAATGCGATGGCTGCTTCACAATTACGACTGTCGCATTTGCGACTATAATATAGCAAATGTGATGATACCAGTACCAGCACTCAAAAATCATGGAAAATCATTCCGTAACCAATCCAAAACTCACCTAAGCTCCCGAGACTTCAAACCAACCATGCATCCAGGTCTAGTAACACAACACAAACTTGCTCGCACAATCAAATCTTCAAAATAACCTCTAGAACCATAGATCGAACGCCAAAACGCATGAAGATCAAACTAAACTTCAAGAACTTCTAGAATCACAACCAAGCGTCCAAACCATGTCAAATCAACTCCAAATGGCACCAAATTTTTGCAAAAAAGTTCTATATGACAAAAAGAACCTACTCGAAGCTCCAAATAGCGCATAACAACCTCAAAACGACGAACCGCACCTCAAATCAAAATCAATGAACTTTGAAACTTTGACTTCTACAACCGATGCCGAAACCTATCAAATCACCTCCAATTGACCTCAAATTTTGTACACAAGTCACATTTGACATTATGGACCTACTCCAACTTCAGGAATTGGAATCCGACCCTAATATCAAAAAGTCAACTCTCGATCCAACTTCCCAAAAATACAACTTTTGCCATTTCAAGACTAATTCGACTACGGACCTCCTAATTACAATCCGGACGCGCTCCTAAGTCCAAAATCACCCAACGGAGCTAACGGAACTAACAAAACTCCATTTTGAGGTCCAATGCTAAAAAGTCAAACCTAGTCAATTCTTTCGACTTAGAGCTTAACTCTTTAAGTTTATTCTTCCAAATCGATTCCAGATAACTTGAAAACCAATATCGACGATTTACGAAAGTCATAATACATCCTGTAGAGATACTTTGAGCCCTCAAACTACCGAGCAAAGTGCAGATACTCAAAACGACCAGTCGGGTTGTTACAGTGTATCATCCCAATCCCTTTTTCTTTTGTTCATCAATGGCCAAAACTTCCAAAATCATGCCGCAAAAGGAGGCCACATCTTCATCACGGCCTACTAGCGATGAGGCTCCGGCGGAACCCCACCTTAAGGAATTCGTTCCGCCAGGGTGCCCAACCAACGCTGACTTTAAGCTTGGAAAGACTCTCGCGGTGCCGGGCCGATGTGAATCGATGTCGAGGTATATATGCACCATTACCAAGGACATCCTCAAAAGGGTAAAAGAGGATTTCAACTGGGTGAACAAGGATGTAGTAGTTCCTACTCCTGAGGAATCGATCACCACTCATGTGGAGGGGTATCTAAGTGTTTACACTTACCCCTTCACGATGGATCCCTTAGACCCCATCATCATCGCCTTTTGCAAGAGGTACGACGTCACCCTCGGCCAAATCCACCCTTCATTCTGCAGAATAGTCATTCTCCTCCGTTTATTCCCAAGCAAAATCGAGGGATGTTCCTTCACCTTCGATCACCTCATGTGCCTCTACAGATGTAACAACCCGGCCGGTCGTTTTTGGAATTTAAGCCCCGATCCCCTATTAACTGCTTCCCCCAAGTTTATTTCTGCTATTTCGATTTGCCGGGATGTTCAGTTTTGAGTTTCGGAGAGTTTTGGGACACTTAGTCCCTAAATAAGAGCTTAAATGTTGGAAAGTTGACCGTAGTCGGAACAGTGTGAAGACGGCCTCGAAATGGAAATCTGATGGTTCTGTTAGCTCTGTTAGGTAATTTCGAGTTTAGGAGCGCGTTCGGATTGTGTTTTGGAGGTCCGTAGCTAATTTAGGCTTGAAATGTCGTAGGTTGAATTTTTGAAGTTTCCAGTTTGATAGTGAGATTTTGATCCAAGGGTCGGAATGCAATTTCGAGAGTTGCAGTAGTTCTGTTATGTCATTTGGGATGTGTGTGCAAAATTTTAGGTCATTCGGACATGCTTTGGTTGGGTTTTTTATCAAAAGCGTGATTTAGGAGATTTTTGAAGCTTAGGCTTGAATCCGATGTGTTTTGGTTGATTTGAAGTGTTTTGAAGATTGGTAAAAGTTTGAATAAGGTATTAGGTGATGTCTGAGCTTTTGGTTGAGGTCCCGAGGGCCTCGGAGTGATTTCGGATGGTTGACGGAGAGTTTAGAATTTTTGAAGAAGCTGCAGATTTTCTGCTTCTGGTGTTTCCGCACTTGCAGATTGGGGACCGCAGGTGCGATGCCGCAGATGCGGGGAAAAGGAGCGCAGAAGCGAAAGGGGCCTGGGAAGGCTGGAAACCGCAGAAGCGGCTTAGGGGCCGCATCTGCGATGCCGCAGATGCGGTAAAAGAGATTGCAGAAGCGAAAATTGGGACTTAAGTGAAAAACGCAGATGCGGTTCAAGGACCGCAAATGCGGTACCACAGAAGCGAAGATTGGGCTGCAGATGCGAAAATGCCTGGGCCAGAACATATAAATAGTTGGCTTGCGAATTTGAGATATTCTTTCACCATTTTCATCCGGGTTTGAAGCTTTTGAGAGGGATTTTTTAGGAAAACAAAGGGGAATCACTTGGAGGTAACATGCTTGTATTCATAACTCGTTTTTATGTGATTAAAGACCTAATTAGTGGTGAAAAAATTTGGGAAAAATGGGTAATTAGGGCTTGAGTTTAAGAGACCTTTAAATGAGTATTTGAGGGGTCATTTGGACTCCGATTTCAGTGTTCTTGTTATGTATAGACTCGTGAGAGTACGAGTTTCTGAAAATGTAAATTTTATCCAATTCCGAGATGCGGTCCTGAGGGGCGTTTTGGTCATTTTACCTAATTTTGCGTATTAGCCTAGAATTTAATTATAGAATCAGTTACTTGAAGTGTTATTTACATTATGAAACTTAATTGAATAGATTTGGGCCATTTGGAGTCGGATACTCGTGGCAAAGGCGTGGCTTCGGGTTGACTTGCACTTGTTCGAGGTAAGTGGCTTGTCTAACCTTGTGTGGGGGACCTTTTCCCCTTAGGATTGATATTGTGGTAATTGAAATGCCTCGTACGTGAGGTGACGAGCGCGTACTTGTGCTAATTGTTGGAAATCCGGTTTTTCATTGAAAATAGCCTTGAATTGTGTTTTTCCTTTTCTTACTTACACTGTTTGGAAACTAAACCTGTTGTAGCCTAGAGAAGCATGTCTACTTGACTAAATTGCATTATTTGCCTTAACTGCCTTAATTGTATTACGTGAACCATGCTAAGTTAGGATTACCTGCTTCACTTTGATATGAAATTGATTGGATTGAATTCTTACTGTTGCTGCGTATTTACTTTGGGACTACGGAACGGTATTCCGGGAGATCCCCCTACACTTTTACTTTGGGACTACGGGACGGTATCCCGGGAGCTCCCCTGTATTTTACTTTGGGACTACGGAATTGCATTCCGGGAGATCCCCTACACATTTATGAGTTGGGTTACGGGACTGCACCCGGGAGATCCACTGGATATGATATTTACATTTGGGGACTACAGGACGGTATCCTGGGAGATCCCCGGTTGTTATCTTGGAGCTGAGTTGTGTTCTCTTACTGCATTTTACTTGCCTCTGTGGTAGTTGTTGTTGTCCTTTATATCTTGTGTTATTTATTTACACTATTATTTCACACTGTTGAACCTTATATCTTATTTAACCTCAGTAGGGCCCTGACCTTCCTCGTCACTACCCAACCGAGGTTAGGCTTGGCACTTACGGAGTACCGGTGTAGTGTACTCATGCCCTTCCTGCGCATGTTTTTCATGTGCAGATCCAGGTACCTCTACTCAGGCTTACCATTCTTGAGGCGAGGCGATTCTGCCGGACTTCGAGGTATATCTTCCGCGTTCGCAGACCGAGGAGTCTCTTTCTATTCCTGCATCTAGTATTTAGCCTTCTGTACTTTATGTTCTTGATTAGACATTCCGGAGATTAGAGCTATGTAGTGTTTTTCTCAGCTTGTGGATCCGTGAGTTTCCGGGTTTTGGGATAGTGTATCAGATTTGGAAAGTTGTGTGTATATGCCAAGCAGCATTTAAATACTGTTTCCTTCAGTTATTCGGCTTTTGATTATCTATTTCAGCAAGATTAGTTGTTTTCCGCATTTGTTAGGCTTACCTAGTCGTAGAGACTAGGTGCCGTCGCGATAGTTCACGGAGGGAGAACTGGGGTCGTGACAAGTTGATATCAGAGCTCTAGGTTCATAGGAGTCATGGATCACAAGCCATTTTATTAGAGTCTCGCTGATCGGTACGGAGACGTCTGTACTTATCTACTAGAGGCTATGTAACTGTTAGGAAAATTTCACTTCATTTGAGTTCCTTGTCGTGCGAGATTTTTGGACATCCCAATTCTAAACTTCTGTCTTTCTATTCTCTCACAGATGGTGAGGACACATGCTACTCGAGATGACCAGGCACCCGTGCCCCCTACTGGAGCCGTCAAAGGCCGGGGTAGAGACCGAGGACACGCTCGTGGGCAGCTAGAGCACCCGCGCGAGCTGCCGCCGAGGTACCACCAGCAGTACCAGTCAGAGTCCATACACCTGATACGACTGCCACTACTACTCCAGCACTCCAAGAGACTTTGGCACAGTTTATGAGCATGTACACCACTTTGGCTCAGGCAGGGTTGTTTCCCCTTGCTGCAGCCACATCCCAGGCCGGGGGAGGAGCACAGACTCCCGTCGCCCGCACTCCTGAGCAGCGAGTGCACGTTGATCAGGTCCTAGAGGTTATTCTTGCACCACCTGCAGTGCCAGTTCAGCCCGAAGACAGGGCAGCGGCTTCAGAGGATGAGCAGCGGAGACTTGAGAGGTTCAAGAAATATGATCCTCCTGTATTCAGTGGGTTAGCATCAGAGGATGCCTTGGGATTTCTGGAGGAGTGCTACCGTATTCTCCGTACTATGGGCATATCAGGATCGAGCGGGGTTTTCTTCACTACTTTCCAGCTTTGAGGAGCCACCTTTTAGTGGTGGCGTGCTTATGAGTTAGACAGTCCGGATGAGGCAGCTTCCCTGACTTGGGCTCAGTTTTCAGATATGTTCACGAGGGAGTATGTCCCCCAGAGTCTTAGGGACGCCTGGCGCGCGGAGTTTGAGCATTTGCACTAGGGTACTATGACCGTCTCGGAGTATGCTGTCCGTTATATTGACTTGGCTAGACATGCACCAGCCTTGGTTTCTACAGTTCGCGAGAAGGTTCGCCGGTTCATCGAGGGGCTTATTCCCAGCATCAGATATAGCATGGCTCGTGAGTTAGAGATGGATATATCTTACCATCAGGTGGTGAGCATTGCTAGGAGGATTGAGGGTATGCATGCTAGGGACAGGGAGGAGAGGGAGGCCAAGAGGTCTCGAGAGTCGGGCCATTATTCTGGTGCCCGTGCCCCAGCTGTAGGTCGTCATGGTAGGGGTCATATGGGTCGCCCCGTTCATTCAGCTCTTCTAGCAGCCAGTGGTATTCTAGCTCCACCTAGGCCTCAGGAGCCTTATTATGCACCTCCAGTCTCTAGTGCGCCTCCTGCACGGGGTGCTTCCGGTGGTCAGTCCAGCAGACCTGGCCCGAGCCAGTCACAGCCGCCACATCCTCCCAGAGCTTGTCTTGAGTGTGGTGACACACGCCATATGGTGAGGGATTGCCCCAGACTCAGGAGGGTGTACCTCCGCAGACTCCTCAGCCACAGCAGGCCCCGCAGAGCTCTCAGGCTATGATCCCGAGTGCCAGTTGCNTTAGTGGTGAAAAAATTTGGGAAAAATGGGTAATTAGGGCTTGAGTTTAAGAGACCTTTAAATGACGATTTGAGGGATCATTTGGACTCCGATTTCAGTGTTCTTGTTATGTATAGACTCGTGAGAGTACGAGGTTTCTGAAAATGTAAATTTTATCCAATTCCGAGATGCGGTCTTGAGGGGCATTTTGGTCATTTTACCTAATTTCGCGTATTAGCCTAGAAGTTAATTATAGAATCGGTTACTTGAAGTGTTATTTACATTATGAAACTTAATTGAATAGATTTGGGCCATTTGGAGTCGGATACTCGTGGCAAAGGCGTGGCTTCGGGTTGACTTGCACTTGTTCGAGGTAAGTGGCTTATATAACCTTGTGTGGGGGACCTTTTCCCCTTAGGATTGATATTGTGGTAATTGAAATGCCTCGTACGTGAAGTGACGAGCGCGTACTTGTGCTAATTGTTGGAAATCTGGTTTTTCATTGAAAATAGCCTTGAATTGTGTTCTTCCTTTTCTTACTTACACTGTTTGGAAACTAAACCTATTGTAGCCTAGAGAAGCATGTCTACTTGACTAAATTGCTCTATTTGCCTTAACTGCCTTAATTGTATTACGTGAACCATGCTAAGTTAGGATTACCTGCTTCACTTTGATATGAAAATGATTGGATTGAATTCTTGTTGTTGCTGCGTATTTACTTTGGGACTACGGAACGGTATTCCGGGAGATTCCCCTGCACTTTTACTTTGGGACTACGGGACGGTATCCCGGGAGCTCCCCTGTATTTCACTTTGGGAGTACAGAATTGTATTCCGGGAGATCCCCCTGCACATTTATGAGTTGGGCTACGGGACTGCACCCGGCAGATCCACTAGATATGATATTTACATTTGGGGACTACAGGACGGTATCCTGGAAGATCCCCGGTTGTTACTTGGAGTTGAGCTGTGTTCTCTTACTGCATTTTACTTGCCTCTGTGGTAGTTGTTGTTGTCCTTTATATCTTGTGTTATTTATTTACACTATTATTTCACACAGTTAAACCTTATATATTATTTAACCTCAGTAGGGCCCTGACTTTCCTCGTCCCTACCCAACCGAGGTTAGGCTTGGCACTTACTGAGTACCGTTGTGGTGTACTCATGCCCTTCCTGCGCATGTTTTTCATGTGCAGATCCAGGTACCTCTACTCAGGCTTACCATTCTTGAGGCGAGGCAATTCTACGGGACTTCGAGGTATATCTGCCGCGTCCGGAGGCCGAGGAGTCTCTTTCTATTCCTGCATCTAGTATTTAGCCTTCTGTACTTTATGTTCTTGAGTAGACATTCCGGAGATTAAAGCTATGTAGTATTTTTCTCAGCTTGTGGATCCGTGAGTTTCCAGGTTTTGGGATAGTGTATCAAATTTGGAAAGTTGTGTGTATATGCCAAGCAACATTTAAATACTGTTTCCTTCAGTTATTCGGCTTTTGATTATTTATTTCCGCAAGATTAGTTGTTTTCCCTATTTGTTAGGCTTACCTAGTCGTAGAGACTAGGTTCCGTCACGATAGTTCACGGAGGCTGAACTAGGGTCGTGACAACAGTCCTTGGCTCTATCAGGGGGAACTGATTAAGCTTGTCCGTTTAGCTAATTGATCCCCATTTTCCAGTATAGACGAGTCTCGAGATCGAGGCTGGATGGGCCGATTTGTCTGAATAAAGACTTCGGACATGATCCCTGCTGAAGATATGATGTTCCTTGAGAAGTGGAACATGAAACGTAAGTACACTTCACCTTGAATGTTTAATTTGTTGTTTTACTTCCTATTTCCTTTGCTCGTTTATGTTTTCGTGTTGCAGCTATGGCCCAAATGCCTAACCAATTCTGGAACATAAGCAGTGGGTCGAAAACCTAGTATCACAGAGACCCAACTCTGAACGTGCCTAGATGGAGTTGTTGAAGGGCTAATGGGAGGCCCGTAATAATGGTAGGTTTCTTCCCTAGAATGGCTATTGCCTACACTTCTTCTCGAAATTACTCATCCTTTTTCTTTTGTAGGTCTCACGATGGACGTTACAATGAGACCTCCATCTGGTGATGAAAAAGTCCCTCCCCATCCACCTGCTCTGAAGTAGGCCCAAGAGAAGAAGAGGAAAGAGGCTCTGAGTCCCTCGGGCCCAGAGAAGAAAAGACCGGCGAGGAGATCACGCAGGGCCTAGGGGTGCCGGTACTATGTCTTCGGACTCAATCCGCTAATTAAGGGACTCAATCCGCTGATTAAGGGATGAGTCAGAAGAAGAGCATGAAGAAGATAACTCCCAGCTGGTGGCTTGTACTCGAGCTGGTGCTTCGACACAAAAGCCCCCCAAACCGGAGGAAGTTGATGAGGGAGCTTCGGCCGAAGTTTCGAAGCTATAAAAAGTCCAGGCCGCTCCGTCCTAAACTGAGATAATCAACGAGGGAACCGGAGGCGAGGCTTCTCGAATAGATAAAGATCTCCCGAGGGACGATCTCGGAGTGATTGATATCTCCGAGTCCCCTCAATTTTAAGACGCCACGATCCGCGAGGCTGCTAACTTGGTAGGTTGCCCTTGCGAGGGTCTTCAGGGGGCAGTTAACATCCACAACTTCCTGGATGGGGTGGAGTTTGAAGCTTTGGGTGATAACACCGGTTTTGGTGACTTATCGATGCCAAAGAAAATACCATCATCGGACATCGATGGGTCTTCATCGAGCCCGAAACAAGTGGACTGGTTCCCGGACCTGATCGTAGGCGTACCATAGTGCTTACTGTCCCGGAGGATTCCCAGGTCTTCTCTCCCCCCGTGGGGATCTCTAGCTACCTGAGATGTTTGGTGACCAAAGAGGACCAAGACACGATGGAAGTAGTGGGAGCCGCTTGTCTGTTCAACGAGGCCTAGCATGCTTTGAATTAGGTAACTTCGAGAGCCATTCCATTATCTTATTTTAAACTTTGAATTGTATATACCAACAAGCTTAGTTGTAGGCTTCAGTGTTGCATCACGAGGCCTTCCTTAGAATCCAAAACGAGCTCAAGGCTAAGGTTCGGGACCTTATTGAAAAAAGTGATACCAACAAGCTTCTTAGTGAGAAACTTTAGGCAGATTTGGTGATGGCTCGAGATGAGCATGCTGAGATGGCCGAGCAAGTATTCCGAGTGCTTCACAATAGTGAAGATGAGTTGGAGATAACAAGTAACGATCCGATTCTGCAGGTTCGACAGAGGCTCGAACAGATCAAGGACCTTCAGAGAGAAATAGATGAAATACGAGCCGAAGCTGAAAAGTTCAAGGGGTATATGGACATCTTAGCTTCAAAAAATAGAGGCCGTCCAAGCAGAGCTGGAGTCAGCCGAGTCTCAGCTTTGGGCTGCAAGGGAGAAAACCTCGGCACAGGCCACAAAAATTGAGGATCTTCAGTCCCAACTAGATTCGGCCATCTCTGATAAGGCGAACTTGGCCAACGAACTCAAGGTGGCCAAATCTGAGGCGGCCATGGCCAACACTAAAGCTGATGCTAAAGTAGCCCAATTTAAGGTTGACATCGAGGCCATCCAGGCGAAGGCCAGGAGTATGGTGGATCATGCAAAATTGCAAGCTCGAAGGGAAGCCCTCGAGGAGGTTTAGGCTCAAGGTTTTGATGATGTGGCCGAACTCGAGACTGCCAGAGCAAAGGAGACTAGAGCCTGGAAACTAGCTTATCCTAAGGAAGACTCCGAGAGCCTAAGCGGATCCGAAGATGGGGAAGATCCCGACAATGGAGATGCTGCCTCCGACGAAGACCAAGAAACTTAGGCTTTGTATTTTTGCTTTCATTTGTATCTTTTTCAAGGCCATTTTGGCCGTCGTAAATTTTGTATTTGGCCGATCTGGCCTTTGCTTATATATATATATATATATATATATATATATACACACACACACACACTTGGTTTACCACCAGGAGGTAGTCACATTTAGCCTCGATCACTTCCGCTCCCAAGCCTTTGGCTAGTTCGAGACCTGCAATCATGGCCTCATACTCGGCTTCATTGTTAGTTAATTTTACAGTTCTAATAGATTGTCTAACTATATTGCTTGTGGGAGGTTTTGGTACGATGCCAAGTCCGGACCTATTTACGTTCGAGGCACCGTCTATAAAGAGGGTCCAGATTCCTGAAGATGTTCCCGAGTTTACCAACAACTCCCTTTCGACTTCGGGTATCAGGGTCGGTGTAATGTCGACTTGGGATTTCTTGGTCGCCTGGGTTTATCCGTATTTGGTTGTACCCGAAATAGGCATCAAGGAAACTCAGAGTCTTGTGGTTGGCCGTAGCGTCGATCATACGATCGATGTTAGGCAAAGGAAAAGAATGTTTGGGGCATGCTTTATTTAGGTCTTTATAATCTACACACATTCTTAGTTTGTTCCCTTTCTTAGGAACCACGACTACGTTCGCTAGCCATTCCAAGTATTTGACCTCCCGGATGGACCCTATTTTAAGGAGCTTAGTTACCTCGTCCTTGATGAAGGCATGTTTGATCTCGGACTGGGGTCTCCTTTTTTTTTCACCGGGTGGAACTTCGGGTCCAAGCTTAGTTTGTGAGTAGTGATATCTGGTGGGATCCCTATCATATCAAGATGGGACCAAGCAAAACAATCCATATTAGCTATAAGGAATTGAATAAGTTTTTCCCTGAGCTTAGGAGTTAATCTCGTGCCCAGGTATACCTTCCGATCAGACAGATGTTCGATCAGCACAACCTATCAAGTTCTTCGACCGTTGACTTGGTAGTGTCAGAATCATCGGGGGCGATAAAAGATCAAGGAACCCTGAAGTCATCATCTTCGTTAATCATTTGCTCGTCCGATTGGGTCAAAGATGACATCGATAATTGCTATTTGGCTCCTTGTTTTGCTTCCAAACTTGAGTCCTTTGTCGATGAGAGTGTTGATATCGGAATTAATTCATCGACTGCAAATAGCGGGTTGTTCCCCGTAAACCGTATTTATCCCCTCTGGTGTTGGAAATTTTAATACCTGGTGGAGGGTCGAAGGCACAACCCTCATGTTATGGATCCATGGTCTCCCAAACAGGGCGTTGTATCGCATGTCCCCTTTGATTACACAGAACTTGGTTTCTTGGATGGTACCGGCAACGTTATATTGAATCCTTGGTCGGGCTGCTGGTACGATCTCGTCTTGCATGCCGAGTTGTTCTATGACCCTCGATCATATGATGTTGGCTGAGCTACCTGGATCAATTAGCACACGTTTAACTCTAGTTTTATTCATAAGTACAGAGATTACCAGTGTGTCATTATGAGGTTGCATGATTCCTTCCGCGTCCTCGTCGTTGAAAGATAGAGTCCCTTCTAGTAAGTAATCCCGGGTCCATTTTTCTCTTGTGATTGACACCATGGTGTGTTTCATCATCGGACCTTGGGGAATATCGACCCCTCCGATGATGATATGGATCACGGGCTGGGGTTTGTCTTATCCGTTTTATTTGTTGGAATCTCTGTTTCCGAAGTGGTTCTTAGCTCGGCCACTCAGAAATTCTCGAAGATGATCGTCGTTGAACAAACGGGCTACTTCCTCAGTTGCCGACAATCCTCCGTCATGTGGCTATGTGTGCCATGATATTTGCATATTTAGTTGGGATCCCTTTGTGCTGGATCAGTTTGCAAAGGTCGAGGCCACTTGGTATCTTTGATACGTCCAATGGCCAATACGATGGAAGTTGCGTTCACATTAAAGTTGTACTCCGACAATGGTGGTGCTTCTTTGGGACCGATAGGTCTATCAAAGCCGTTTTTACTCATAAGTCCCCATGAACTTTGACCTCGATCACTTCTCCTCTCATTTCGTGCAGAATTTCACCCAGATCTGCTACCTCTACGGTCTCCATTATACGGTTGATATCGATCTCTATTCGACCTTGGTTCTCAGTCGATATCCCTCTTGATTCTATCTACGGGCCTGATAGGATAAATGGACCCAGAAATAGCTCCCAGTTGATCATCCTCGACCCTGATCTTCGACTGGTATCGATTGTGCACATCAACCCAAGTGACAGCTGGGTATTCGATCAAATTCTACTTCAACTGCTATGAAGCAACTGAACTTCGAATGTTGAGACCCTGAGTGAAAGCTTGAACAGCCCAATTGTCAGTGATCGGTAGGAAATCCATTCGTTCCATTTGGAATCGAGATACGAATTCTCTGAGCATCTCGTTGTCCTTTTGCCTTACCTTGAAAAGGTCCGACTTCCTTGTTGCGAACTTAATTTCCCGGTGTGTGCCTTTATGAAAGAATCTGCAAGCATAGCAAACGAGTCAAAAGAATTAGGCGGTAAATTATGATACCATATCATAGCACCCTTCGATAGAGTCTCCCCGAATTTCTTCAGCAAGACGGATTCGATCTCGTCATCTTCCAAGTTATTTCCTTTTATAGAACACGTGTAGGAGGTGACATGTTCGTTTGGATCAGTCGTCCCATTATATTTAGGAATCTCGGGCATACGGAACTTCTTGGGGATCGGCTTCGGAGCTGCAGTCGGGGGGAAAGGTTTTTTTACAAACTTTTTGGAATCTAGTCCTTTCAATATTGGTAGTGCCCTCGGGATCTGGTCGACCCTGGAATTATAGGGTTTCCACATTCTTGTCATTTTCCTCGATCTTATTTTCCCCTGTCTCGATTCACTTTGTTAGTTCTTCGACCATCTTAATGATATCAGGGTTGGCCTCCGATTCATTCTCGTTCGACCTCTTCGAAGTCGATTCGACCCTGTGTATGATTTCCTAGGATGGCTCGGGTTCGACCCTACTCGGTGTGCGGTTCTAATTTGAATCTAGACTATCGCCGCCTTGTTGAGCCTGTAATATTTCGAAGATCACCCACAGGCTGATCCCGCCATCTTCACCACCATGTGCGCTCTGAGTAGCTGATCGTGCATCCCCGCGGGCGCTGCTTTCGGGATCGACGGCCAAATTTCCACTGATGGCTACATGTGAACTGACGTCGATTGGATCTACAGCCGGAATTCCATCGAGGCCGGCAGGGGGTACAGCGTTTCCTGGTGCAATGTTCTCATTTTCGCCGTGGTGGCCGAAATCATTATCGATGTGTTGAGGTGCTGAGTGAGAGTTTGACATTTTTTAGTCCTGTAATCAAAGATACTTCAATGAACAGGTGTAAAATAGTGTATTACGAAAATTTGTACCAGGTAATCACTATTATCCTTATCCCCACGGCAGGAGGCTAAACTCTTTACCCTAAAATCGTATAACAATTGAATTTTATATGCGGTTTTAAGGATACGTGATACAACTTGGCACAAAATAATCAGATATGTAAATTGATATTGAAATTGACTGCAAATAGAAATAAAAGCAAACCAAAGGAAATGTATAGCTTTGGCCCTCAAGCTAGATCTCCCTCAAACAAAACGAATATTCCACTGAAAAATATGAACAAAGTAACAGAGTATTGAGAGCTTAAGAGAAAAGTAGTATATTGCTTTGTATTGCGTAAACGTCATCCGTTTTACAAATGATAGCTCCCATTTATATAGTGGGGGAGTCCTACCCTTGATACAATTCTAAATACAGTAAGAAAGCTCATGATTAACTAATTAATTGGCCTCTTCTTGATACGTGCCGAGATTTCCGCCGTGATCCTCGTCCGATTGCGGATATTTCGTCTTTCCGTTATTTGACTCGGTAAGCTTCCCTCGATCTAGCTCGATCTCTATATATCTTGCCTGGTTTCAATCTTGGCCGACCTCGATCTCGATCGATCTTTGCGTCACGAGCTCGACAATCTTTCTTTACACCATGATCTGATATAACATGGGGTCGAACCTTGACCTGTTACGTTCCAGGACAACCCGATTTGGACCGTATATATATATATATATATATATATATATATATATATATATATATAGTTTCTCAAACTCGAAAAGTCGTTATTGTTTGTTTTGTAAACTCTAACTGTCAACTAGTTATTGATTGCTTTGCTAAAATTGCAAAAACAATTTATTTGTCAAAGTCAAATATTCCAAAATCTTTAAAAAACATGCAAGGTTGTTTCGCCTATATATTAATTCTGCTTCATACGATTTCAATGGTATGGATTTGCCAATAAACGTAATGTTATGTCATTACAGTTGAGTTTTAATTTGATTTGTAAATCTAAAATGCTTGACGTCATTCTATTTTATGAACAACTTCTATAATTTTAAAAAATTAAATTCATCAAGTTATATTATACACTTCAATCTTTCATTTTCTCTATCAAATTAACTTTGCAACCATTACTTAGAACTTTCTTCCACTAAAACTTGCCAAGTCGACACTCGTTAAGCAAATATTTCCAAAATGATTGGGGTGGAACTAAATCACTTCCTTCTGTTTTTTAGAATGTTGATTCGGTACTTTAACTAGTCCTTTTCAAAATGTTCGGACGCGGTTATAACTTGTAAGCATGCATCACTAGGAAAAATAATATTCTTATCTAACAATTTTATACATATATTTACAGTCATTACCACAAAGAAATAGTGGGGTTAGGTATTCTGCTGCTACTTATTTGAGACTGCTAGATATCATTTCTGTACATAATTTCGTTTAAGAAATAAATGATTATTTGAGTTGAGGAGCATTTTAGGATCGAAATAATACGTTGAGAAAGTTAACAAAATTATCTTGATAATAAAATCAAAAGACAAAAGAGAAACATGTCATAGGAAATATAAAAACTTATGGTGATTCCGTTAATTGACATACATTCACAAAAAAAAAAATACAAAAAATAACAAAATAATGTCGCGATTTCACTATTAAAGAGGTTCAACTCACACAAGTAGCAGATGAAGCCTGTATCTCACAAATTCTTTCCCGGTATTATGTCTACATAGTGGATATGAAAAGGAATGAGTTAATTAATTCATGGAAGTTCAGTATCTTTTTCTCATGATATTTTTTCCCATAAGGAAAAATACAAATATATATACTTTTCTTTTAAAAAAAATAATTATGATAAATATGTTGCTCTCCTAAGAAAAAGATAAAACCCAAATATTGTTAAAAAATCAGGTAAACTACTCGCTATCCAATTTTTTCTTTTCTGATTCTCTATAACATAATTACATATATAGAAAACAAAAACAAAAACAAAAAAAAGACCAAGTGATTAATGAATGAGAATCTTCTTGGATTTGGTCAGATCCGAAAGAAGAAGAAAAAAAAGAACAAATTGAAATAGTATCTATTGCTATTATGGAAACCGCAAACACGGCAACGCGGCTACCTCAATGCCCGCTACTACTTTGTTAATACAATAGAAAATGCATCAATTTTTCCTAAATTTTTCTTGCTTCTATTCTATCCCTGCATATTCTACTTTTATACTTAGTTTTTTCTTATATTGAACTATGAGTTTAAATTCCATATATTGGCCATGTAACAATAATTTATACTACCATATTGCTTAAAAAGTAATTACAACTAACTCTATTTAGTAAGCATAAATTAATAATCTACAACAAATAGTAAGTAACTTATTATAATAATAAGTTAAGTTACAAACGACTTTAATTTTTGTCAAACACCCTCTCCCACACCACCCAGAATCCCACCTCACCCAGTGAACAGTCTCCTCGCTTTTTTTTATAACAATGTAATATGTCACGCCCTTTGTAACATTCCTAGAGCTGACTGGTCCATAACAGAAGAAGACATGACTAGCACATTCATTTCAATAGACTTCTTCATAACTCTTAACTCCCTAAGATAACATTTATGCCTTGCACGTAAAACATATAACCAATCTTATATAAAGACTTGCCTTCCCAATTCCCATCAAGGGAAAACCAAAAAAAAAGTGGTGGCAAAAAATGGCCCTTCCTAATGAAAATGATCAAGAAAGTGTGGCTGCTCGCAAAAAAACAATCAAGAAGATCAGTATTATTGCCATTTCTTCCATAGTTCTTGTTGGTTGTATTGTGGCTGCTGTAGTTGGAATTACTCTTGGCAAAAATAATGGCAATTCAGGCAACCAATCCAAGTCTTTTTCCACAGCCATCAAAGCTGTTTGTGACATAACCTTATACCCTCAATCTTGTTACAACAGTCTTGGTCCTCTAGCCAAATCAAACAACCTTAAACCTCAAGATATTTACAAATTATCCGTCCAAGTTGCTACCGACGAATTGTCAAGAGCTTCAGATGACTTCTTCAATATGCCAGAATTGAAGAATATATCTGATCCAATGGCTGTTAAGGCCTTGGAAAGTTGTCATGAACTTATTTCACTTTCACTAGATAGCCTGAATGAATCTCTTTCGATCCCAAACAAGTCATTTTCCGAGGCGTTTTCTGATCTCAAAACAAGGCTAAGTGCAGCTGGAACTTACCAACAAACATGCATTGAGGGTTTTGGGAATGTTACTTATGCTTTTGCTAGTATTGCTTCCCATAATTTTAAGAATTCGGGCGAATATACTAGTAACAGTTTGGCTGTTATTGATAACATTGATCAATCAATTCAAAATTCTGTTGACTCAATGGATTCCTTGGGCGGAATTGGGAGAAGACGTCGTTTGATGAATTTTGATGGAGATTTTCCAAGCTGGATGGCTTCGAATGATAGGAAATTGCTTCAATCTTCAAAAGGAAAAAATTCGACCAAAGTGGATGTTGTGGTGGCTAAAGATGGCTCTGGGAACTTTATCACTATTAGTGAAGCTCTTGAAGTTGTGCCTGAGAAGAGTAACAAGAGGTTTGTGATTTATGTGAAGAAGGGAATTTATGTGGAGAATGTTAGAGTTGAGAAGAAGAAATGGAATGTTTTGATGATTGGTGATGGCATGGATGCTACCATTGTGTCTGGCTCTCTCAACTTTATAGATGGCACTCCCACTTTCCAAACTGCAACTTTTGGTAAGTTTCTTGGTTCAAATTTTGCATGAAACATATATATTGGCAAGGTTGATACAACTTCCCAAATCCTAGACGACATGCATGCAAGTTAATAATTGAATTCACGAAGGTTTTATATCGTTATTAGAACAATAGAACTCTTTGTCTATATATCTCGTGTTATGCACCTCTCACGGACATGATTTATATGATGGCGGAAGATAGGGGAGATGGCAATGCTATAATTAGCTTCTTTTACTGAGTTGTCACTCGTGGTTTGGTTTTTTTTTGTTTTCAAAAAAGATTATGGTTTCGCTACGCACCCCCCTTCGACTATAATTATTTTTTAAGGAAATTTAACTATAGAAATAGGCAGAGTTGAAGACAACTAGCACCCGTTATTGTAAAGGTGCGTAACATTTCTTTTTTTTTCCTTTTGGGCACATACAAATTGTGTTCTATATAGGTTGAACAAGTATTCGATGCAAAAATCGCTGAATTGAGGATTCATATAGCATGTTGAGTCCCAAGTCGGGTGGAAAAACATAAATGAGTATTCTTATGTGACCTTGGACAATCCTCGCCTCATGAGCTAGTTTTTTGGATTAAATTAAGCTCAAGGTCTATTTCTTTATCATAGTATCATAGCACATCCTAATTTACTCAATGATAGCCCCCAATATTGTCCGGGGCGTGCGAAGGGGTGTTGATCCCACGGGTGGGAAAATAAAAATGGAGCATCATCTTATATGGTCTTTGGCAGTCCTAACCTCATAATCCAGTTTTTTGGTTGAATTAGGCATAATGTCCATTTATTTAAGGACAAGTGCACAGATAGCCATTCTCAGGGATACTATTTAATTTAGAGATTAGCCATTATTTATTTTGTCCTAAAATTTAAAATAAAAATATTAACTTTAGGACAATTCAGGATTTTTTTTTTCTGAAAAATTAAAATTCAGGACGCACTGATAGCAGCCCTTTTAAGTGGCTACCTAGTGTCATTACTACATTATTTATCATGTAGACCCCAACTTATTTAGGAATCTAGCTTTTGGTTGAATTAGGCACAAGGTCAACTTATTTGGTACTAAAGCGTACTTGTTATTTTTAAGTCTTAAGGGGTTGTTTGGTAGGGTGCATAAGAATAATGCTGAATATGGTGTATTAGTAATGCTTGCATTAGTTATGCTGGTATTAGTTATGCTGGCATATTTCTTATCCATTGTTTGGTTTGATGTATTAAAGCATTGCACAATTTCTAAAAGAATTGCTTGTTTACAAAAATGCCCTCAAAACCAGTCCATGACTCTAACTTTTTAAAAGAAACATATGTTGAGAAATATTTTTATATGAAAAAGTTTTAAAAAAATTATTTGATTTGTCTACTATATTGTAATATAGAACTAAATATTTATTTCATAAAAAAAATATATGCTAAGTATTTATTTATTTACTAGAGATATAATTTTATTTCTCACTATTTGGATTATTTTAAACTTGCATTAATATAATAACTAGCATATTTTAATCAAGCATAAATTTTGAAGGACAATTTTGTCTTTAACTAAGCTAATGCATGCATTAAAACTCATTGCATTGCTAATACCATGGTTTTCTATGCATTAGTTATGCATAGGATAATACCAAATAGGATGTATAACTAATGCTTGCATAACTAATACATAGGTTCAAAATGTCTACCAAACAAAGTATTATTAATACACAAAGCTAATGCATGCATTTCCTTCCTACACGCAGCTGTATTTGGCATGGGATTCATGGCTCGTGACATGGGGTTCCGCAACACAGCAGGTGCAGCCAAGCATCAAGCAGTGGCCCTAATGTCGACTGCTGATCTCTCCGTCTTTTATCGCTGCAAATTCGATGCATACCAAGACACGCTATACGCACACTCCAATCGCCAATTCTACAGAGAATGCAGTATCTATGGCACAGTGGACTTCATATTTGGTAATTCAGCAGTTGTGTTCCAAAACTGTCACATACTTCCCAAGAAACCATTGCCTGGCCAAAAGAACACTATCACAGCTCAAGGCAAGATCGACCCTAATCAAAACACTGGCATTTCTATTCAGAATTGCACAATTTGGCCCTCAGCAAATCTCACCGGAGTCAGTACTTTCTTGGGTAGGCCATGGAAAAACTATTCCACAACCGTTATTATGCATACAACAATGGCCAGCTTTATTGATCCTACAGGGTGGTTACCTTGGGTGGGTACTACAGCTCCAGATACTATTTTCTATGCTGAATATAGAAACTTCGGACCTGGGGCTGTTACTAAAAGTAGAGTCAACTGGAAAGGATTGAAATTGAATATTACTAGTAAAGAAGCTAACAAGTTTTCTGTTCAAAAATTCATTCAAGGTGACAAATGGCTCCCATCTACAGGAGTGAGCTTCAAAAAGGATATCTGAGTCAGATGAACCAAATTTTTTTCTTTTTACTACAAAGGTTGATTTTTGTTTTCTGTTGTTGTTGTTACTTGTGGAGCTCAAAGAGCCCAAGAATATATGTTATACACTCTAGGGGTTAAGACCCCTAATTGCTTTGTCACATCTGAAATTATAAACTAAATTAATGTGATTTTTTTTCTCTATCAATTTGACTTTACAAACCATTACTTTAATATCTTCTTTTACTATACAGTTACCGACACCGTAAGTCAAAGTATCTTTTATATTGTATCCATACTATACAATGTGACGAAAAGTAGTTTTTATATAATATTGAATCTCTTAAACTTTAAAATTAAAAAAAAATTAACCATTCTCTAAATAAATTCTAAATTCTGGTCAAGTTGGGATGGGAGTAAAATTTTGTTGAATTTTATTCTATAACTTAATTAATTAAACGTGCAAATGCTCAAATTCAATTCCTTAACTCTTTAGCTTTTCTTTGTTCTTCTATTAGATCTGGTCAATTTTCTTCTGCTGTAGATAATATTGATTGGGTCCTATTATACTTTAGTTAGTCCTTTTTCAAATATTCGGACGCGGTTTTAACTCGTAAGCATGAATCACAAAAAAAAAAAAAATATTCCTATTTAACTCGCCAAAATTTGGAACTGTTCAAGTGACCTATTTGTGGTAATTATCAATAGGTAAATTAAAAACTAACTAAATGTTTTGGATGTTTCATGCGCTGCAACTAAAAATTTTGGTGATTGTGAGATTTGATACCAGCATAGGGAAGAATGAGGTGCTTCATGGAGGTATATACCATTTTGATAACAAGCCATTTATTGTTAAAGCATGGAATGTGGATATGGAGTTCACTAAAGAGGAGTTATATACTGTGCCTATATGGATAAAATTACCTGGTTTGGACTTCAAATACTGGAGCCCTAAAGGACTGAGCAAAATTGGCAGCTTAGTTGGAAGGCCACTGATGGTAGATAGTAATACTGAGAAGAAGATGGGGCTAAGCTTTGCAAGGCTCCTAGTAGAAGTACAGATGGATACTAAACTACCAGACAAAGTGGTTTTCAAGAATGAGAGGGGGCTATTAATGGAACAAAAAGTACAATATGATTGGAAGCCTACACTATGCAAAGTGTGTAGGAAATATGGACATGATGAGCAGGTGTGTAAAAATAAAAAACATACAATAGAGCCTAAGCCAACAGAGGAGCAGAATGAAAAAGGAGAGGAAAGTTTAACAGGAAAACAGGACAAATCACCAAATAGCATGGAAGGGGAAGGAACAAGCAAAGTACAAGAGAATACAATAGAGGCAGGGGGAAAAGAATTCAAGAGAATCAGGGCACTGCTGGATGGACAATACCAAATAATGTCACAAGAAGCACAAATAGGCAACCAAAACAAGGGAGGGAAGCTGGTAACAGAAGTTACTACAACAATTTTCAGATATTGGAGACACAGGATAATGAAGAAGTAGAGGTGAGCAGGAAAGGAGAGGGGAATGTGGGAGGGAGAGTATCACCTCCCATTAACAATGGATAACATGCTATGTTGGAATGTTAGGGGTATTAATGCCCCTAACAAACAAAAGAAGGTAAAACTCCTTTGTAATAAAGAAGATATAGGGTTGATATGTATGGTGGAAACAAAAATAAAGGCAGATAAAATAAACCAAGTAGCTAACAATCTATTTGGAGGATGGGGTAGTATAACAAATCTGAATAAGCATTATAATGGTAGAATTTGGGTGGCATGGAGACATGACTGTTATCATGTAACTGTGATTACAATGACTGATCAAGCAGTAACATGCAAGGTCAGCCATAGAAGACTGCAGGTAGAGTTTATGATGACTGTAGTGTATGCATTCAACACCAGAGAAGAAAGAAGAAGTTTGTGGAGCTACATTGAGAATGTGAGTAAGAATTTGGGAGGCCCATGGATAGTTATGGGAGATTTCAATGCTGTCCTACATACTGATGATAGAGTTGGGGAAATCCAGTAAGTTTAGCAGAAATAATTGATTTCCAACAATGCATAGACCAATGTGACTTGATGGAGATGCCAACTAGTGGGAGCAGGTATACTTGGAATGATAGGCATGGTGATAATACGATTTTATCAAAAATAGATTGGGCCTTCATCAATACAGCATGGCTCAATTTAATACCAACTTACAGGGCTTCATACTTAGAAGAAGGCATCAGTGATCACTGTCCATTGAAGCTGTCAATAGGAACTTCTAACAGGAGGACAAAAGATACTTTTAAATTCTGTAATGTTTGGGCATCACATCCAAACTTTATAGTGGATGAAGGAGATTGTAGGGTGTAGTATGTTTCAGGTGGTCAGGAAACTTAAAATGTTGAAGAAAGAATTGAAGATGTTAAAGAAGAGGCAATTTAGCAACATCATAGAAGAAGCAGATGCAGATAAATTAGCCCTGGTCACAGCACAAGCAGAACTTCACAAGAATCCTATGGATGCAGGATTACAGCTAGAAGAAAAGCAAAGGTATCAAAAATTCAAAAAATCATCATATTTGGCAGAGGTTTATCTTCAACAAAGGAGCAAGGCTACCTGGATTAAGCTGGGAGATGACAACAACAGGTACTTCTTCTCAGTAATCAAGTACAGGAGGATGCAAGAAGCAATCATACAATTAACAGACAAAAGTGGAGTAAGCAAAACTGAACAAGAAGACATTGCAGAAATTTTTGTGGACTATTACCAGGAATTACTAGGAACAAAGGGAAGATTCAGAGATCATGCCATACAGGGGTTCTTAAAAAATGGGAGAGTGTTATCAACTACACAGCAATTACAACTATTAAGGCCTTACACAGGAGAAGAAGCGAAGAAAGCAATATTCAGCATCAATGACACTAAAAGCCCTGGACCGGATGGGTATGGGAGTGGCTTTTATAAAGCAGCATGGACAATAATTGGAGGAGATGTGACAAAAGCAGTGTTGGAATTCTTTGAAAATGGAGAATTACTCACCCAGATCAACTCAACCAGCATAGCACTTGTACCAAAAGTAAAGAATCCTGTGCAGGCAAGTCAATTTAGACCTATGCTTGCTGCAATGTTATATATAAATGTATTTCTAAGATCATATGCACTAGATTGAGGAAAATCATACCAGAGATTGTAGCAGATAACCAAGCAGCATTCATTGAAGGAAGATCACTTATCCACAATGTATTGATATGTCATGATCTATTAAGACATTATAACAGGAAGACTACACCTAGGTGTTTGATGAAGATTGATCTAAAGAAGGCTTATGACATGGTAAGATGGGAATTCCTGGAAGAAGTACTCAGAGGCTATGGCTTTCCAATGTCATTCATTCAACTAATAATGGTGTGTGTTACAACAACCAAGTTCACAGTCAAGGTGAATGGTGCAGGATATGGATACTTTGAAGGAAGAAGAGGATTGAGGCAGGGAGATCCTATGTCTCCACTATTATTTGTGCTTGTTATGGAATACTTAACAAGAGGGCTGAATAAGATGAGTGAAGTGACAGAGTTTCAATATCATCCAATGTGTAAGAGCACTAAACTGACTCATTTGATATTTGCAGATGACTTGATGTTATTCTGTAAAGGCAATAGTCAGTCTATTAATAGGATGTTGGAGGTGGTGAATCATTTCAGTGCAGCATCAGGTCTGGTAGCAAATATGGAAAAGTCCAACATATATCTAGCAGGAATGGATGAAGAAAGTAAGCTAGCTATATTGAGTGCTACAGGGTTCTCAGTGGGTACTCTACCTATGAGATACCTGGGATTACCACTTACATCAAAGAAATGGAGCAAGGTGGAATGTCACCAGTTAGTGGACAAGATCACAACAAATATTCAAACAGGTTATGCTAAGCTTCTATCATATGCAGGTAGACTGCAAGTAATCAATTCAGTCCTATTTGCAGTGTATAACTTCTGGGGAGCTGTTTTCATACTTCCTCAAAGTGTAATAAAAGCAATAGACGGGAAATGTAGGGAATATCTATGGGGATCTGTAGAAGGTCATAGGAAAATGTATTTGGTTTCATGGGAAGTTCTATGCAGACCAAAGATATATGGTGGACTGAACATAAAAGGCTGTAAAAATTGGAATATTGAATCAGTTGGGAAACTACTATGGCAAATAGTGACAAACAAAGAGGTTTTATGGGTGAGATGGGTACATGGGATATATATGAAAGCATGTAGAAATATCTGGGAACACAGGCCTCCAAGTGACTGCAGCTGGTATTGGAAGAAGTTGAATAGTCTAAAACACAATATGGCACAATGGTACCAGGGAAATGCATATAGGCTGACTAGAAATGGGCAATATTCTGTGTCTAGAAGCTACAATGCAATGCTGAGATATTTGCCAAGATGCAGGGAAATAAAACTGATATGGAACAGGACACTACTACCAAGGCATAGGTTTGTCTTGTGGATGGCTTATCAACAAAAATTGCAAACAAAGAGTAGATTAATTATAACGATCCGGCCGGTCGTTTTTGGAATTTACGCCCTGATCCCCCATTAACTGCTTCCCCTAAGTTCATTTCTGCTATTTTGGTTTGTCGGGACGTTCGGTGTTAGGATTCGGAGTGTTTTGGGGACACTTAGTCCCTAAATGAGAGCTTAAGTGTTAAAAAATGGTCCGTAGTCGGAACAGTGTGAAGACGACCTCGAAATGGAAATCTGATGGTTCCGTTAGCTCTGTTAGGTGATTTCGGGGTTGGGAGCGTGTTCGAAATGTATTTTGGAAGTCCGTAGCTCATTTAGGCTTGAAATGCCGAAGTTTGTATTTTTGAAGTCCCGGTCCAATAGCGAGTTTTTGATATGAGGGTCAGAATGGAATTCCGAAGGTTGCAGTAGCTCCGTCATGTCATTTGGGATGTGTGTGCAAAATTTTAGGTCATTCGGACGTGTTTTGGTTAGGTTTTCGATCGAAATCGTATTTGAAAGAAATTTGAAGTTCTTAGGCTTGAATCTTTAATTGAATCGGTTTCCGGTGTTGTTTTAGGTTTTTTAAGGATTTGTACAAGTTCGAATAAGGTATTAGGTGGTATTGGTGCTTTTGGTTGAGGTCCCGGGGGCCTCGGGATGATTTCGGGTGGTTAACGGAGAAAATTTTCAAGTGTTGCAGCAGCTGGTATTTTTCTTTCTGGTATTTTCGCTTCTGCGGCCTGGGAACCACAGAAGCGGAGTCGCAGAAGCGGCCTTGGACGTTGCAGAAGCGACTTTTGGTCACCCTCCAGGAAACCGCAGAAGCGGTAGGATTTTCGCATAAGCGGATCCGCTTCTGCGAGATGGGAATCGCAGGAGCGGAAGCTGGGATTTTTAAAGGGGGCCGCAGAAGCGGCCAGTGCTTCGCATAGGCGGGACCGCAGAAGCGGTCCCTAGACCGCAGAAGCGGTATTCACTGTTCAGATATAGCAATTTCGAGGGTTTAATTTCATAAGTTTGAAAAATCGATTGAGAGCTCGGGAGAAGGCGATTTTGAGTGGGTTTTGAGGAGAAAATCATTGGGTAACATTTCTTTGATCCCTTTTTGTTATATTTCATCGTTATATAGTTAAATACATCATGGGAATTCGAATTTTGGACCAAAAATTGGATAATTTGGGGTAAAACTTCATTGGCTAGACCATTGAGTTTTGAGTGGGCATTTGACCTCCAATTTGGGAGATTTTTATATGGCTAGACTCGTGAGAGTATGAGGGTTCTAAAAATGTGAAAATTATTCGATCCCGAGACGTTGGCTTGAGGGGCGTTTTGGTCATTTTATCTATTTTCGCGCCCTAGCTTTAATTTTAATAGCGGAATCAGTTATTTGCAATATTATTTACGATATGTAATTGAATTGAATAGATTTGGGCCATTTGGAGTCGGATACTCGTGGCAAAGGCGTGGTTTCTATTGATATCGAGCCGGTTCGAGGTAAGTGGCTTGTCTAACCTTGTGTGGGGGACTTTTCCCCTTAGGATTGTTTTCTTGATATTTGAGTGCCTTGTACGTGAGGTGACGAGCGCGTACTTGAGCCGATGGATGAAAATCCGGTTTTCACTTAAGTTGTTGATATTTAGCTTTCTTTCCTACTTGCCTTACCCTACTTGAAATTATACTTGTGCTAGATTTGGAAAGCATGTTTAGCTGACTTAACTGCCTAATTGCTTAAGTTGTTTGACTGTACTACGTGAAGCATGCTAGGCTAATTCTATCTGTTGCTCTGTCTTTCGTACTTTATCCCTTGTTTGTTTCTGGCTGTGGTTGCGTATTTACATTGGGACTACGGATGTGGGATTCCGGTAGCTCCCCCCTCTGTTTGTTTACTTTGGGACTACGGGTTCGATTCCCGGTAGATCCCCCTGCACTTTTACTTTGGGACTGCGGGTTAGATTCCCGATAGATCCCCCTGCATTTTGATGGTTGGACTACGGGACGGTATCCCGGAAGATCCTTCGGTTTGGTATATGAGTTGGACTACGGGACGGTATCCCGGGAGATCCACTGGACAGTTGAGGAAAGGGCTACAGGACGGTATCCTGGGAGACCCTCATTGTTATCATTGGTATTGAGTTGTATTTACTCTGTGTTTGCTCTGTCCTTTTGTGGTTGTTATTGTCTCGTTGACCTGCCTTATTTCACTGCTGTATTTATTATTTCTGTCAGATTATCATACTGTTAATTATTGTTATTACTATATTTTGTCTCAGTATGGCCCTGACCTTCCTCGTCACTACCCAACCGAGGTTAGGCTTGGCACTTACTGAGTCTGAGTCTGTGGTGTACATCGATCCCTTCCTGCGGCATGTTTTTTCATGTGCAGATCATCTAGGTACCTTCTACTCAGGCGCATTATCGGTGAGGCAGGAGGACTACAGAGACTTCGAGGTAGATCTGCTGCGTCCGCAGACCGACAAGTCTCTCCTTCTTACTCTATCTCTAGTACTTAGTTTTTTTCTACTTCCGGTTGTTAGATATTCTGGAGTTTGGAGCCTTTACTTTTCGCTTCTGTAGCTTTGTGTTGCCCGTGAGTTTTCCGGGTTTTGGGAATTGTTTTGAAACTTGTGATATTGAGTTGTACATGCCGAGCGGCATTCAGTACAGTTTCTTTTTAGTATTTAATTTGGTTTTCTCTTTTTCCGCAATATTAGGCTTACCTAGTCGTGGGGACTAGGTGCCGTCATGACATGTTCACAGTCGGTGAACTAGGGTCGTGACAAGTTTAGTATCAGAGCTCTAGGTTCATAGGAGTCACGGAACAACAGGCCGGTTTAATTAGAGTCTCGCTGATCGGTACGGAAGATGTCTGTACTTATCTACGAGGGGCTATGTAACTGTTTAGGAAAAATCTCCGTTTCAATTTGAATTCCTTGTCGTGCGATATTTGACATCAATTTAAACTACTAACTTCTATTCCTCTCACAGATGGTGAGGACAGCGTGCCACTCGAGATGATCAGGCACCCACACCCCTACTACAGCCGTCAGAGGCCGGGCCGGGGAGAGGTCGAGGACGCGCAGTGGTGCAGCCAGAGCACCTGCGCGAGCTGCCGCCGAGGTACCACCAGCAGATCCAGCCGGAGCCCAGGCACCTTGTCACACCTACTACTGCCACTACTACTCCAGCGCCCAGGAGCTTTTGGCTCAGTTAATGAGCATGTACACCACCTGTGGCTCAGGCGGGGTTGCTTCCCCTTGCTGCACGCCACATCGCCATGCCAGGGAGGAGGAGCACAACTCCCGCCGTTCGCACTCCTGAGCAGCGAGTGCAGGTTGAGCAGGCTCCTGAGATTATTCCGACACCGCTGCAGCACTATTCAGTCCGAGGATGGGTCAGCTGCTTCAGAGGACGAGCAACGCAGACGCTGAGAGGTTCAAGAAGTATGATCCCCCAGTGTTCAGTGGATTAGCATCAGACGATGCCTGGGATTTCTAGAGGGTGTCATCGTATTCTTCGCACTATGGGCATATGGGAGTCCAGCGGGGTTTCTTTCACTGCTTTTCAGCTTCGGGGAGCTGCTATGATTGGTAGCGCACTTATGAGATAGACAGTCCAGTCGAGGCTGCTTCACTCGACTTGGACCCAGTTCTCGGATATGTTCATGAGAGAGTTTGTCGCCAGAGTCTCAGGGATGCAATGGCGCGCAGAGTTTGAGCATTTGCGCTAGGTGCTATGCCGTTTCAGAGTATGTTTATCCGTTATACTAGGTTGGCCAGGCATGCAGCGGCTTTGGTTGCTATAGTTCGGGAGAGAGTTCGTAGGTTCATTGAGGGTCTCATCCCACCCAT